>NW_026087418.1:0-73180 GCF_022539395.1 Myiozetetes cayanensis | reverse complement strand
CATCGAGTGGAGGAGGGCCCTGGAAGAAGTTCCACTCCTTTGGATCTTGCAGCACTGGCTCTTCTGGGTGGCTGCAGCAGCTGTGCTCTGCTGGCTGGCCTGGCAAAGGGAGGAGGCCTCTCGCCGGGAGCAGGACCGCTCCAGAGGAGAGGAGGAAGATGAGCTGAGCAGAGCAGCGGCCTTTTGCAGAGCTCAGCCTGTCACCGCTGCAGGAACTGCCCTACATGGGCCGGAGCCTGAAGAAGCTGGTGCGGGACCTGCTGGAGGTGTGCCAAGTGCTCTCCCAGAACACCTTCATGCCAGAGCTGCACCCGGCCACTGGCAAGCAGGGCCCCCTCGAGTCCTGGAGTGACCTGGGGCACTGCATCCTCTACCAGCTGCTGGTGTTCCTGAGGCCACCCCCCAGGCACTCTTTTTGCCTGCAGCTGCCCCAGGACGGCATGGATGTGCCAGAGAGGTGCTGCCACATCCGTGTGCTGCTGGAGTGCTCGTGCTCCAGGATGACGGG
This sequence comes from Myiozetetes cayanensis, assembly GCF_022539395.1. Taxonomy (NCBI): domain Eukaryota; kingdom Metazoa; phylum Chordata; class Aves; order Passeriformes; family Tyrannidae; genus Myiozetetes; species Myiozetetes cayanensis. The sequence continues at coordinate 72,672 of NW_026087418.1, read as the reverse complement.
GGACACCTTGTGCTTTGTCCACCCCACGCACAACAATCAGCCCTCGCCCCTGCTGCGCACCCTCTGCACAGACTCCCACTTGGAGGGGAAGAAAATCGCCGGCTGGGTGCAGAGTTTGGTGGAATCAGCCTGGGAGCGTTTGCCTCAGTGGCAGCTCCAGGTGCTGCCCTCCTCCAGCTCCTGCATGCTCCTGCTGACCGGCCCCTGCCAGGTGCAGCTCTGCGCTGTGCTGCTCTTGGCACTGCAGCAGGGCCGCCCAGGCACCTTCCTGCTCCTGGAATAGGCAGCTGCAGCTTTCCACTTGCTGCTTTAGGCTGGGCTAGAGTTACAGTAGGATAGGCCTAGATTAAGTATAGTGTTAGAGTTTCCCTTATTAAATTTCCAAGGCTTGGTTTAGGCTGGGGTAGAGTTGGGGCTTAGTACGGCCTTAGACTCGTAGGGGGTTAGATTTTAACATAGTGCTTTCCCAAGGGCTGATTTAGGCTGGGGTAGAGTTAGGCTAAGATAGATAGTCAGGATAGGGTTAAATATTCTGCACCTACTCCACATGGAGTTCTATTTTTCTTCCTTTCTGCTTAATATTTGAAAATAAAGAGAAAGTTTGAGCAGAGCTTGCCCAGTGTCAAGGCCTTTTCTGCTTCTCCTACTGCCAGGCTGGGGCTGGGGCTGCGTGGGGAGTTCTCTCTCTTTTTTCTCTCTTTCTCTCCCTGGTCCCTTTAATTCATCTCTTCCCTTGCACCCTACCCCTTTTGCCAAAGCCCACTGCTGTGTGCTTATACAGTAGCTCAGGCACTAACATCCCACCGTCCATGCCAAGCATGGAATTTACTTCTAAACTAGTTGGAGGTTTTGCAGACCTTGGGACTTTGGGCATTCCTTTGGAGCAGCAGCATTTACAGATCTTGGGGGCTCCCTTCTCCTTAAGGGTGCGATGTCTGAGCAAGCTGGTCGAGTGGAAGGTGTCCCTGTCAGTGGCAGGGGGTTGCAACTCCATGGTCTTTGTGGTGCCTTCCAACACCAAGCAGTCTGCGATTCTGGGAAGGAGGGCTTTTGCCCCCTGATCCAGCAGGAGGCTTCCCTTCACCCCTTCCTTTTCATCTCCTTCCTTCAGCCTGGTGGGGGCAGGAGGCAGGACACCCTTGATCTTCTGTTTCCTCGTTTTTGAGCCTGCATGGCTCCAGCAGTGCACCTCCTCCTCTCTGATACTTTTGAACCTTTCTAGTTCCTCTCTCAGCTCCACCAGCAGGCAGAGCAGATCATCCACCTGGTCACACCTCCCCAGCTGCTGCCTCTGCTGCCGGCCAAGAGCAGCACCAGCTCTGGACTCCCTGCAGCCCGAAACCTGGGTGGCTGCAGGTTTGTGTGGCAGCTCCACTGCATTGCCAGAGCCTTTGCAGCGCATGCAGGGATGTGCCTGTCAGCCCAGTGAATGCCATGGCTGAGCTCTGTGCGAGAGGGTGATGAGCCCCGAGGGCACCCCTGGAGTTGCCACCCTCCCTGCTGAGGGGCAGAGCCACCGCTGAGGTGGAGCTGCGGCGCTTCCCGCTCGGGGAGGGGGGGCCAGGACACCACCCGGAATCCCACAGAATGTGCCGAGTTGGAAGGGACCCACAAGTCCTTGAGTTCAAGACTTAGCCCTGCACAGGACCATCTCCAAGAGTCACAGCATGTGCCTGAGGGTATCGTGCCAATCCTTCTTGAACTCTGGCAGCCTTGGTGCTGTGACCATGTCCTAGAGTAGCCTCTCCCAGTCATCATCATGGCTGGGCTTTGTGAACGAAGATTTGAGAAGGGCTCTACCCACGCTTGCTACAAGCGCACTGATGGCTAAAAGGCCAATGCGAGATAGACAAGTCCGGTTGCAGAAGGTACAGCAGAAAGACTCCCCAAGATGCAATTCTTTCTGCATTGTCTTTTCTCCTCGAGAGTGATTATGGGTGTGTTCTCAAAAGCAGCAGCAGAGTTATAGATGGTGTGTCTCCAGGCCTCCCGATTGGAGGCCAGGGTAGACCAGTGGTGATGATCAATATGGCCAAGGCTGAGGGATTGTTTCAGGAAGTCCTTGTATCTCCTCTTCGGGGCTCCTCTCTTGCGGCAGCCAGTGGCAAGCTCCCCACAGAGCACGATCTTAGGGAGGCGGCAGTCCTGCATCCTGGAGACGTGCCCTGCCCAGCACAGCTGTGTTCTCAGCAGCATGACCTCAATGCTCGGGACTGCTGCCTGCTCAAGGACAGACGTGTTGGTCACATAATCAGTCCAGTGGATGTTTAGGATTGTACGGAGGCAGCGCTGATGGAAGCGTTCTAAGAGACGCAAGTGGTGCCGGTAAATGACCCATGATTCAGATCCATACAAAAGAGTAGGCAGTACAATGCCTCTGTAAACACTGATTGTAGTACTTTCCTTCAGTTGTTTGTTTTGCCACACTCTTTTATGGAGTTTACCAAAAGCTCTGTATGCCTTTGTTAACCTGTTGTCTATTACTGCATCAACCTCACTGTCTGAGGAGATGATGCTTCCCAGGTAATTAAACTGCTGGACTGATTAGAACTCTGTTTCAGTCATGTTCAATTTTCCAAGTCAGACTGGCAATTTCAATGCAGGGCCCCTGCAAACAGATGAGAGCCCTTTCCCCTAGGAAAGAAATCTCTCACCCTCAGGGTCTCAGGTGCAGGGGGTGGGCTGTCGCACTTTTGACCCTGGTCGGATTTTAAACACTCACTGAAAGTTGCTACAGCACTGAAATCACCCTCCCTCTGCTGCTTGGCAGAGGAGAGGAAAAAAATAGCTGAGGAATTCCTTAGTAGAGATAAGAACTGAGAGACGTTACTTACTGATCAGGAGCAAAACAGACTCAAAGGGAACAGAACTTAAATTTATTGTTAACAAACTTAAACTAAAACCTAAATATATTGCTAACAGAATAAGAACTAAGGAGTAAAAGAATAAAACAGTCTTAAAACACACCACCTTCCCTCCCCACCTCCCGTTCTTCCATGTTCTCAGTCCTCCCCCCAGCAGTGCAGGGAGACGGGAAAACAGGGGGGGAAGTCACAGTCAGCCATTGCTTCTGCCTATGTTAAAATCCATCTCTTAGATAGGAACTCTTCCCAATTCCCTATCCTGGGGGGTCACTCTTCCATCAGGTGTAGAGGTCTCTCTCTCTGCACTCTGATGGTCTCCATGGGCTGCAAGGGGACAACTTGTTTCACCATGGTCATCACCACGGTTACAGGGGGTAATGGCTTTGAGTCCTTCCCGTTTCCCGTGGAGTCTCTTCCCACGGGAGATAATCCTTGATGGACCTCTCTGGTGTGGGTCCATCCCTCGGGCCACAGTTCTTCCATAATCTGCTGTCCGTTGGGTCACGAATGAGCTGCACCAGCGTGGATCCTCCACAAGGCCACAAGTTGTACTCGGAACAACTTGTTCCAGGGTAGGTTTCTCTCTCTGTGGGTCACAGGTCTTTAGCAAGACTCTGTTTCATCTGAGGCCTCCCACGGGGTTACAGCCTCCTCATGCACTCTTCTGCTCTGGCATGGATTACTACTATTGCCTAGTAGTAGGAAGTCCATCCCAGAGCTGGCTATCGTTGGTTTTTCAAAGAACAGCAAAAGCTTCTAGTAACTTCCAACCAAAATCATCTCTATGGCCCTCTATTACCAAAAATTCAGCCACTTGAACCCATGACAAGAAGAGACCAACTTCTTTCCCCACTAAAACCTCCTTTCAGGTCTTTGGAGAGAGTGATGAGGTCCACTCTGAGCCTCCTCTTCTGCAGACTAAAAACCCCAGTTCCCTCAGCTGCTCCTCATCAGACATGTTTTCCAGACCCTTCCCCAGCTCTGTTCCCTTCTCTGGACACGCTCCAGCCCCTCCAGGGCCTTTTTGCTCTGAGGGGCCAGAACTGGACACAGCACTCAAGGTGGGGCCTCCCCAGTGCCCAGCACAGAGGGACAATCCCTGCCCTGGTCCTGCTGGCCACCCTGTTCTCCAGAAAGGCAAGGATGCCCTTGGCCTTCTTGCCCCACCTGGGCAAACTCTGGTTCATATCCAGTCACTGGCAAGCAGCACCCCCAAGTCCCTTCCTGCTGAGCAGCTCTCAAACCACTCTGCCCCCAGCCTGGAGCGTTCCAGGGGGTTGTTGTCACCCAAGTGCAGGCTCTGACACATGACCTTATTGATCCAGCCTGTCCAGATCCCTCTGCAGAGCCTTCCTGCCCTCCAGCAGATCCCCACTCACACCCAACTTCATGGTAATCATGAATTTTCTGAGGGAGCACTCGATCCCCTCATCCAGATCACCAATAACAATGTTAAACAGGACCAGCCACAACACTGAGCCCTTGGAAATCCCACTAGCGACCGGCCCCACCTGGATTTAGTTCCATCCCCCACCACTCTCTGGGCCATCAGCCAGTTTTTCCCCCAGCAAACAGTTCCCTCGTCCAGGCCATGAGCAGCCAGTCTCTGCAGGAGATGCTGTGGGAGATGGGGTCAAGAGAGACACATCCACAGCCTTTCCCTCAGCTATGGAGTGGGTCATTTGTCATAAAAGCAGATGAGGTTCGTCAGGCAGGACCTGCTATTCCCAAATCCACATTGGCTCTGCAGGGTGACAACATTACAGCCACGTGTGTTCCAGCAAGGACACTGTGGAACCTCCTGGAGTAAAGGGGCCACTATGACACTGTAGGGCCTTCTGGAGCCAAAGGAACCCTGGGACACTGTGGAACCTCATGGAATCTCATGGCCATTCCCACACTGTAAAACCTCATGGATACTCTCAGGTTCCCATTATTAAAAGACGCCTCTGCCCGAATCCAGGTGCAAAGGAGACCATGTGCCAAAGTCAGCAGTACAGGTGTGATTGAACAGGAAATATGAGGTGGAGAGAGAGACAAAGGAATAGAAAGAGAGAGAAGAAGGGGGTGGTGGGAAGACAGTGAGAGAGAGACAGAGATTCAGTAAATGTATCACACCATGGAGATCCCTTGGGTGTTCCGCCAGTCCTTTTTCACCCTGGTCTGTCGGTGGTGGGTCCCCAGGTTGTGCTTCTGGGGGATCACTTTTATACAGCCCAAGGCCCAGGTGTTCAGGGGGGTAGATGCTGTTCCCAAGCTTGGGCTGGCACGTGTACAGGGACTTGCTTCCTTTCCCACAGCTTGCCACGGTGGGAGTTTTGCCCGGTGTGCTCACAGTCTGCAGGTGGGAATCTTTGTCTGGATGGGTTCCCCACACCTGCTTTACCAGTCCTGGCTTCCTGTTGTGGCTGTCTGCTCTTTCCCTCAGTCTGCACAGTGCAATTCTGTCCTGTGTGCTACTTGCAAAGCTTCACCTCCTTATAGGCCTTGGAATTAAATGCCTGCCTGTTTGCCACCAATGCTTCTGTGTTGTGGCGCCTTATGGGATTTTCCTTCTTTGACAGTGTTTTGAGACAGTTCCTTGTGCCCTTCAAGTCCTTACATGTGCACACACAGCAGTCTCACCAGTGTCTGGCCCTCCAAAGGACACAAGACTTGATGATTTGTAGCTCCCACTCCAGTGGTTGGCACTTGGACTGCCCTCCCTAGGCAGAGCTCAGAGCTCCCTTGTCCCAGAAAGGTTAAACATATTGTGCCTCATTCTGCCAAGACAACCCTTGGAGAAAAGTGTCACTCTGTGTTTCCTGGGATAAGGGCACTAAACTGTCATCTTCCAAAACCTTGGAGAGGTCACAGAGATCTCCCAAGAAGGAATTTGGGGCCTCAAGCACATGACCCGTGTATAGAGGCTGAGCACTCTGGGGTCAGTGGTGCGAAGATTGAGGACAGTAGAGGAGTAGCCTGAGAGGTCTGGAAGGGGGATGTCAGAGGTGGTGGAGCTTTTCTTCATGGCAGAAAACAGCCTAAGAAAGAACTAGTGCCACCAAGGGCACCAGACTGGTGACAAGAAGTAAGAAATTCCCCTCCAAGGTCAGTGTTGTGGTGCAATATGTCACAGAGGAGTCTGGATGAGCCCAAGGCTTTGTGTGTGCAGGAAGAGCCAGGGAGGATGGAGAGATGTCAGTGCAGGAAGGGGCCAGTGAGGTGGAGCAGGTTGGGGGATGATGACAGCCTGCAGGGAAAGGGGCAGGGCATGGACACCCTAGGACAGCCTGGGCTGCACAGGAGAGAGGCCTGTGCAGAAGCTGAAAGGCCCTGACACAGCCACCTTCTGCAGGCCTTTGGCCATGGCTGCTGGCTGTGCCACTGATGCCAGGAGGAGACAAGTGCCCCTTGCAGCTCTGGGGCCTCATGGCCTCCTTGTGCCTGCTCAGTAGCCTGGGAGGTGCCACCCCATCGTCCTGCCCTTGGCATTGCACATCCCACATCCCAGTGCCTCAGGAAGAGCCCTGAGCAATGAGGCAGGGACAGGATCTGCCTTCCCAGGGGCTGGGGCTCAGGCCTTGGCCCTTTGGATTAGGGAAACAAGTCAAGGTTTATTCAGCTTCAGAGCCACCTTTCCCTTGCTTGTCCATCCTTGTCATCACTGTCTGCAGTTTTCTGTTCCAGCTGGAACTTGGGGACTCATTCTCAGTTGTGTCCCTCAGTGAGACTCACGAGCACTGCAAGAAACTTTCATGTTTCAATCTCACTTGGACTTGTTGAAAAGTTGTTTGCACTTACTCTCAGGGACTGAGTCTCACTAAACAACCCCAAAGCCCCCGAGGGTGATGAAATGCCTGGGGCTGTTGCTGTGCTGCTGAGCTGGGCCGGGCTCCTGGCACACAGGCAGCTCCCGGCAAGCGGGCAGCGCTGCAGAGAGACTGCTCTGACCAGGAGCAGCTCCTCTGCACCGCCCAACAAAGCAGAGGGCACTGCCAGGGAGCTCAGGGACACCAGTAGGGCACAGACAGAGGTGAAAGGGGCTCAGCACTGGCAGGATGGCTGAGAGCTCACTGCAGGAGGAATCTGGGCAGGGCTGCACATGGGGAGTCTGTGGCTGCAGGGCAGTGCAGGGGCAGCTCCTGGAGACATCTGCTCAAGCTGGCCCAGCCCCAGCTGATGGGATGGAGGAGGAGGGGCTGTTTTGGGGCACTTTGGAAGAGCTGTGAAGCAGGGGGTGCAGCCAGGGGTGCCCAGGGCTGTGGGGCAGAGCAGGGTCCTGCAGCCCAGGGTGCTGTGCTGGGCAGGGACTCTGCTGCCTGCCAGGGGCAGATCTCACCTTTCCCGGGTAGCTGCTCTCAGGGCTGTGGGCAAGGAGCAAACCTGGCAGGTCAGGGAGGATCTTTTCCATGTCTCGCTGTTGCAGGCTCACACTTGCTCACAGCTCCACACCACTCCACGATATTTAATGGAGAATTTCTGGCAAAGCTCAGAAAAGATAGGGGCTACAGGAAAAGAATTAATTAGTCCTGATGTGCGTTTCCTGCTTAGGCATTGTAGCACAGCCATTGTTCTCTCAGCTCAGGAGGCTGCACTGAAATTCAAACCCCTTTACTCTCCGAGGTGAATATTTCAGGCAGTCTCAGCAATGAGCCCAGGATCCTGGGCAGTGCTGAGCCTTCCCTTGGGGTGGGCACTCTCCTGTGCCAGCCCTTGGCCTCCCTGGGGGAGGGCTCCTGTCCTGCTCTGTCCAGCACAGCTGCACCTCTGGGCTGGCACAGGGGACACTTCACAGAGCTGCCCTTTCAAGCAGCGCTGCCCTGCTCTCAGCACAGATCTTGGGGGGTTGTAAAGATTCACCTGGGTGTGAAGTCATCTTCAAGGCAGCACAAGGGAAAGTGCAGGGCAGATGGGGAACAGACTGACAGGCACTGCAGCTCTCCTGGCTCTGCAAGAAGCAACGGAGAGCTCAGCCCTTCTGCCGGTCCTGTCCCAACACTCTTAAAATTTGGAATCAGAAAAATTTGACCCTAAAAAAACACACCCCAGGTGTTAGGACTGTAACCAAAAAAACCAGTCAAAATTAATGTAAGGATACACTGTGCCTCTCTTCTGCAGCCCAAATTGTTCCAGGACAACAGGACAGGAATTTAACTTTTCCACCAAAGCTGGGTTCCAGGTGACATCCCCTGGGATCATGGGAGTTCTCACAAACCAGTTCCATTTCTGCACGGCAGCAGAGCAAATCTGAGTCCTGGGCAGCACATGGGCACAGCTCCTGCTCCTCACAGCACCCCCAGAGAGCACAAAGCAGAGAAAAGAAATTGCCTTTACTTGGAGGGGATTGCCCTGAAAACTGCACTGGCTTTGCTGAGAGGGGCTGTCCTAATTGGTCCCTGTGCTTTCCTTTTCTGAACAGACCCTGTGCTAAGGAACAGCCAATGCCCAACAGCAGCTCCATGGCCCAGTCCCTCCTCCTGGCATTGCCAGACAGGCGACAGCTGCAGCTCCTGCACTTCTGGCTCTTCCTGGGCATCTCCCTGGCTGCCCTCCTGGGCAACGGCCTCATCCTCAGCCCCACAGCCTGCGACCAGCACCTGCACACCCCCAGGGACTTCTTCCTGCTGCACCTCTCCCTCACAGACCTGGGCTGCACCTGCACCACTGTGCCCAAAGCCATGCACAGCTCCCTCTGGGACACCACAACCATCTCCTACCAGGGATGTGCTGCACAGCTTTTTCTCTGTACCTTTCTCATCTCAGCACAGTTTTCCCTCCTCACCATCATGTGCCAAGACATCTTCCCTGCCCCTGTGCCAGGGCAATCCTTCTTATAGTTAGTGGTTGTTTAGGGTTTGCCCATTTTGTTTTCATTGTTTTCTCCTGTGTGCACATCTTCAGGGCTGTGCTGAGGATCCCTCTGAGCAGGGATGTCACAAAGCCTTTTCCACGTGCCTCCCTCACCTGGTCGTGGTCTCCCTGTTTATCAGCACTGCAGCATTCGCCCACCTGAAGCCCCCCTCCATCTCCTCCCCATCCCTGTATCTGATTGCATCAGCTTTGTACTCAGGGCCTCCTCCAGCACTGAACCCCCTCATCTACAGCCTGAGGAATGAGGAGCTCAAGGAAGCTCTCAGGAAAATGGTGATTGGACATTTTCCTGCATACTATTGATAAAGTAACTCTTTACAAGCCTAAACTCCTTTCTGTCATGTGTAGGTGGTGGTTTTGGTGCATTCTTTCCCAATAGGAAAGCAGGGACTAGGACAGTGAGATCTCACCAATGGAGTTGTCCCTAAAGGGTATGTGGAGCTGCTTCATCTCCACCACCCTGAGTGTCCCCTGACTGGGGACAGCACAGTCTCTGCTCCCAGCACTGGCAGGGCCATTTCCTGCACCTTTGGCATGTCCAGAGTGTTTCCTGCTGGTGGCCCCATCCCATGACCAGCACTGGGCTGTTTGCCAGCCCTGCTCTCTGCAGGACCCATGCACTGGCAGAGTTGTCTCCAGCAGAGCTGCACCCTGGCTCGGGGCATTTCTCTCCTCTACAGTCACCATTTCCTGCTTGTCCCAGACACTTTTTGGGACCAGGATGTCCTGGGTCACTTCTTCTGTGCCCTTGCTGCAGGGCTGGAACGCTCCTGCAGTGACACCACCACACTCCTGCTCTTTGCATTCCCAACCTGATTTTTAGAGTCAGTCTTCCCCTCCTGTTCCCAGGGACATCCTGGGAGTGCTTCAGAGCTGCCATCCTGGGGCAGCTCCTGCCCAGCGTGGGCAGCCACAAGGTCTCTCCACCTGCTCCTCTCACCTCACCAGTGCCACTGTTTGCTGCAGCCTCCTCCTCCTGGCCCAGCACAGCCCAACACAGGGAGAGTTGGACACAGCCCTTGTTCTACCCCCTCCTCATGGCCCTGCCCAAGCCCCTCAGCTACAGCCTGATGGCCAGAAACCTTCAGGGCAGGGAGGCACGGGGGAAAATGCTCAGCACTGTCATGGACTGCTGGGAGAGACCACTGGAGTTATGGGTCTGTAGGGAGAAATCACTGCTGCCTCCCTTCTGAATCCCCCTCAGCACCTGGACAAGCCTGTAATTTGTTTTGTTTCCATGAGGCCCTGCAGTGCCACAATGGCCCCTTGATTCCATGAGGTTGCACAGTGTCATCACAAAGCTGAGCCCACCCAGATGAAACTTTGGGGGAGATCAGGAGGAACTGGGACAAAAAGGATTGGATATTTGGGGAAGGAAAGAGGGGCTTGGCCAACAGAGAGGAAAGATTTTGATGAGGTAAAACCAGGTTCAGGGAATGCTGAGGGTGCTGAAACACTGACTGTGCAAATATTCCTGATGGACCTTTACCATCTCTGTAACCTCAAGACCCAACCTAAAAGTGCTGCCCCTCCCACTGAAAGGAATCCACTGCTCTAATCCCAACCTCAATCTGACCTTAAAGGCACAGCCCAAATTCAGAACTCCAGACTCTTATTTGTCCTCTAATGCCCACCCCAATCCCAAACCTGCACTGTTAGTCTGAAAAGCCAAGCTTTAATCCTGACCCAGCCCCAAACCCTAATCATGAACCAGACACTGCCAGCAGAACAACAAACCTCCCACAGTTCTGCCTAATCCCCACCCTGAGCTCTAAACCCCAAGCTCTGACCATGAAGCACCCCCACAGCCCTTGGGAGCAGGGCAAGGACCTGCAGGGCCCAGAGCAGCCCCAAGGGGTTGGCAGAGCAATGGGAGGTGACCTGGATCTGCTCAGCTCTGCAGGGACCCCCAGCAGAAGGGCCTGGGCTCTGTCAGGGATGTCCTGTGGCACAGGGGCTCAGCATCAAAGCCAAGAAGGCCAAGTGCACATGGCAGCAGCCAGAGCTGGGGGACAGCAGAGACATCAGGGAGTGCACAGAAATGTTGTTGTGAGAGGGGTGGGACACATAGGGTCGTGAAAGTGCCCAGGAATACAGGAGGTCCTTGAGCCCATTCTTTCTCAGGCTGGATAAACAAGACTTTGTTCTCTTCCTCTTCCTGACTACAGGTTCTCTCTGTCAGAGCAGAGCTGTGCTAAGACACCACAAGGGAGAAGATGCTACACACGGTTTCTCAGGAGCTCAAAACCCACACTTTTACTGGCTAACTTTGGAAAATAAGGGAGCTTGGCTAAAGCTGACAGGGCAACATTCCACCAGAACAGAGCATTCCCCAAAGCACTGACTGATCACAACCCAACCCATGTGGGAAACCAGGCCCTCAGCGTCCCCGACAGCTCGATAGGAAAGAGGGTTCGGACACTTCCAAGTTGGCTGCAAAATGGAACAACTTTATTAACAGGGCTCCTGCCTTTTACAGGGCAGGAGCAGAACTTGCTGGAACAAGGGGAGTAACTGGGGAGGAGCAAGGGCAGGGTATGTAAACTAGGACCAGATAGGGAGAACAAGGGGAGGAACAGGTTTATATGAGGAAAAAATGGCCATATAAGGTTGGTACTGCAATGCAGCACCAACTGGCCAAGAGAAACACAGGGTTCGAGGGCACAGGGAAAAGAGGGGTACAATGACAGGCAACAGTACAATAACATAATACAGGAACTTAACATAAAACTTAAAACACAACATTGTCTCCACAACTCACTCGCTACATCTCCCCGTTTTATAAAAAAAGCAAGTTTTAAGGAAACTTTCTTAATAGGAAATAAGAACTTAGAAAACTAGAAAGTATAGGAGGACTTAAAGAATAATTAAAATAATAGTTATACACGGTCACACATGACATTTACAAAAGTTAAGCAATTTAAACTTTGAAAAATATCAATATAAAATACTTATAATTAAAGAATACAGTTATCTTTTAAGAATATACACTTTTTTATGTCACTCTTACTTCAAGCTTTGCCAGTATGTGGCGATATCGAAGTGGAATTCTTCCAGATACAGAACAAGATGTTGAAAAAGGATAAAATGTATTATACTGATTTAATTACTTAACTTAAAATTCAAAAGGATGTAAATATTCCTGTAACTTAAAAGTATTAGAGAAACTTAAAGATACAACATTTACAAAAGAACTTGCAAGATTATTATAAGTTATATAAATGGTAAACAATTGAATAATACAAACAATTCTATTAAAATGTAACCTATAGTAAAAAGCATAACTTATATATTATGCTTTAAAGAAAAAAAAAGCTGAAAATGGTTTTGGTTCCATTTTGGTTTCGGTTATGATGTTGATGGTTTATGAAGAGATGGATTTTGATGGTTTTTGTTTTATATCTTCTGAGGAGTTTTGGTGACTTTGGTTCAGTTCTTCTGTTACTGAGGGAGCTGCCAGTTGTTTTGCTTCAAATTTTTTCCGGGCCTTTTGTTTTTTCCATTGCTCCCATCATCACTGTGTTGCAGATTCAGCTGCCCTTACAACTGTTGTTAAATTGGATTCTGTGCGGCGACGTGGTAAAGTACCATAAAGATGTCCATGGGCACCACTGTCTTTGGCTTTGTTTACATCCAGTCCAAGAAAGTTTCCTTGTTTTGGGTGGTCAGCTTGGATTTTCCCTGCTTCGGTTGCACCATCTTGGACTCCACCTTGACAGAGCTGGCTGGTTTTAGTTTCAAGGTTGGCATCATTTTGTAATCCAAGAGGGTGATTATTTTGCCCATCAGTGTTAGTAGAGCAGCCCTTTTTAATTTCAAGGTTACTAAGGCTGTCACTTGTAAACTGAGGACAGGGACTGCTTGGAATAGGAGTGCACTTGGCAATGGATTTTTCTTGCTTTAGGGGTACATTTAATCCTGATGCCGAACGCACGATTTGATTGTGAGTCCCTTTGTCTGTGGTCTTTTCAAAGATGGTAAAAATACTTTGCCAGGCAGCTTTGGCTTTTGCTGCTCGCCTGTCGCCCCAGAAAGCAGCTCTCCCCAGCGCACCTCCTATTCTGGCCCATTCTAAATAATTTAAATATTCTGGGACAACTTCATGTTCATGAACCCATTTTGTTAGTGCTTTTAATGATTTTTTATCAACAGGGAGCCCATTTTCCTTTAAGAGGTCTTTCAGGAGCTTATAAAATTCAATCTCGTTTTTGGATAATAGGGCTCCCATCTTTTAGTTTCAGGATAGGCAGGGGGTTATCAGGGATGAAAGTTTCTTCACCACCTCTCACCCAGATCCTGTCGCTTGGTCCAGGTGCACGTCTGGTGACCGTCCGGATCTGCTGTCCACTCTGCTTCCACACACTCTCCAAGTTGGCAGGCGAGTTCTCCACACACTGGAGACCTCAAGCCAGGCCCGCCTGGGGTGCCACCTGTGAGAAACCAGGCCTTCAGTGTGCCCAACAGCCTGATAGGAAAGTGGATTTGAACACTTCCAAGTCGGCTGCAAAAGGGAACGCTGTATTAACAGGGCTCCTGCCTTTCACAGGGCAGGGCAGAACCTGCTGGAACAAGGGGAGTAACCGGGGAGGAGCAAGGGCGGAGTATGTAAACTAGGACCAGATAGGGAGAACCAGGGGAGGAGCATATTTATATAAGGAAAAAATGACCATATAAGGTAGGTACTGCAATGCAGCACCAACTGGCCAAGAGAAACACAGGGTTCGAGGGCTTAGGGAAAAGAGGGGTACAAGGAAAGGGAATACTACAATAACATAATACAATAACTTAATATAAAACCTAAAACACATTGTCTCCAAAACCCACTCCCTACAAACCCAGACAAGTGGTCAGAGAATGCAAACCATGCACGCTCTCTGTGGTGAGTTACTGCTGATGTCAAGGTGCTGTTTTTAATGTTGAATTCTGCTAAACCCAAAAATGCTTCATGAAACTTCAAACACACCTCCTGCTTTCTGAAGCAGGCTTGGACAGATAAGCTGCTCCCTGGCCTGGAAATATGTCTGGCAGTCAAAGCCTTTCTAACTATGAAAGCCCCGTCCAACTTTCATGTGGCAGATTCTTCCCCAGACTTCCTTGAAGTGTGTGGAGCTTCTCCCATGAAGCAGGGACAGCTCTTCACGGTCACTGGCCAGGGGTTAAGTGAAAGAGAGGGAACTACTCCCTGTTGTTGTGGGGTGAGTTACCTCAATCTCTACTTCAGGATTGTTCCTTTTTGCTGCCTTTGATCCAATTGCTTTAACAGAATTACTTAGATAGACTGCACTGTCCTACCTTACACTGTACTGCTGGGAGTTTGGGGCTTTTATACTGTGCATGACTTCACACACAGGTGAATCTTTACAACTCTGCATTGACTGGTTTCCCTGACATCTTTCCTCTCTGACTGCTCTGGAGCTGCAGGGTTGGTGCCTCTGTGCAGAGCTGGGCCACAAAAGAGTCCCAGCAGAGCAGCCCTGCCAGGGAGCAGCAGCCCTTCTCCTCCGTGGCCTCCTCCTCCTGCCCTTGCCCACTGTCCTGCAGAGCCCTGTGTTGTTTGAGGCCTCAGTGCTCGGGCAGTCGGGGCCAGTCCTGCTGCAGGACTGGGCAGTGACTGCAGGCAGGGACAGCCACGGGCACTGCTGGCACAGAGCTGACCTCTGGAGCAGCACTGCCATCCTGCAGGGACATCTCCTCAGGGCAGGGCCTGAAAGCTTCCATCTTCTTTCCAGTTTGCTCTCCAGGCTGTGCCCAGCACAAGGCCCTGCAGAGGAAAACACCAGTGAGCAGCACAAGTGTGGGAGGGGTCAGGGTGGGGCACCCAGCAGTGCCCTTGCACAGCCAGGGTGTTCCCAGCACTGGCCTCTCACCCCAGGGCATGGAGGTTGCTCTTCCCTCCAAGGAGGGACAGCAAATGACCAGCTCAGCAGTCCATGTTTGCACTGCATGGACAAGACATACCCGTGTGTCACAGCTTGGGGGTGGGGGTGGAAGGCTTGGACAAAGTTTCTTGGAGAAGTCTCTCATTGAGCTACGAGGGGCAGAAAGGACCCCCTGGCTTTCTAAATTTCTTCTCAGAGAGGAGCCTGGCTGTGGCTGGATCCCATCTCAGCCTCATATTTTGGTTTAAATTGAAGGAATTGTAGAGGTGTGATTCAACCATTTTGTCCTGCAGGTTTTAGTGATGGCACATCAGAAATATTTCTATAACATGAATTATTTATTATGACAAATGAACAGAAAATTGCTCAGACAAGTGAACAGATGAAAGACCTTAAAGAGAATTATTTACTGCACAGTATAAAAGCCCCAAACTCCCAGCAGTACAGTGTAAGGTAGGACAGTGCAGTCTATCTAAGTAATTCTGTTAAAGCAATTGGATCAAAGGCAGCAAAAAGGAACAATCCTGAAGTAGAGATTGAGGTAACTCACCCCACAACGACAGGGAGTAGTTCCCTCTCTTTCACTTAACCCCTGGCCAGTGACCGTGAAGAGCTGTCCCTGCTTCATGGGAGAAGCTCCACACACTTCAAGGAAGTCTGGGGAAGAATCTGCCACATGAAAGTTGGACGGGGCTTTTATAGTTAGAAAGGCTTTGACTGCCAGACATATTTCCAGGCCAGGGAGCATCTTATCTGTCCAAGCCTGCTTCAGAAAGCAGGAGGTGTGTTTGAAGTTTCATGAAGCATTTTTGGGTTTAGCAGAATTCAACATTAAAAACAGCACCTTGACATCAGCAGTAACTCACCACAGAGAGCGTGCATGGTTTGCATTCTCTGACCACTTGTCTGGGTTTGTAGGGAGTGGGTTTTGGAGACAATGTGTTTTAGGTTTTATATTAAGTTATTGTATTATGTTATTGTAGTATTCCCTTTCCTTGTACCCCTCTTTTCCCTATGCCCTCGAACCCTGTGTTTCTCTTGGCCAGTTGGTGCTGCATTGCAGTACCTACCTTATATGGTCATTTTTTCCTTATATAAATATGCTCCTCCCCTGGTTCTCCCTATCTGGTCCTAGTTTACATACTCCGCCCTTGCTCCTCCCCGGTTACTCCCCTTGTTCCAGCAGGTTCTGCCCTGCCCTGTGAAAGGCAGGAGCCCTGTTAATGCAGTGTTCCATTTTGCAGCCGACTTGGAAGTGTTCAAATCCACTTTCCTATCAGGCTGTTGGGCACACTGAAGGCCTGGTTTCTCACAGGTGGCACCCCAGGCGGGCCTGGCTTGAGGTCTCCAGTGTGTAGAGAACTCGCCTGCCAACTTGGAGAGTGTGTGGAAGCAGAGTGGACAGCAGATCCGGACGGTCACCAGACGTGCACCTGGACCAAGCGACAGGATCTGGGTGAGAGGTGGTGAAGAAACTTTCATCCCTGATAACCCCCTACCTATCCTGAAACTAAAAGATGGGAGCCCAATTATCCAAAAACGAGATTGAATTTTATAAGCTCCTGAAAGACCTCTTAAAGGAAAATGGGCTCCCTGTTGATAAAAAATCATTAAAAGCACTAACAAAATGGGTTCATGAACATGAAGCTGTCCCAGAATATTTAAATTATTTAGAATGGGCCAAAATAGGAGGTGTGCTGGGGAGAGCTGCTTTGTGGGGCGACAGGCGAGCAGCAAAAGCCATCGCTACCTGGAAAAGTGTTTTTACCATCTTTGAAAAGTCCATAGACAGAGCAACTTGTGATCGAGCTGCACGTTCGGCATCAGGATTAAATGTACCCCGAAAGCAAGAAAAATCCATTGCCAAGTGCACTCCTATTCCAAGCAGTCCCTGTCCTTACTTTACAATTGACAGCCTTAGTAACCTTGAAATTAAAAAGGGCTGCTCTACTAACACTGATTGGCAAAATAATCACCCTCTTGGATCACAAAATGGTGCCAACCTTGAAACTAAAACCGGCCAGCTCTGTCAAGGTGCAGTCCAAGATGATGCCCTTGGCAACCGGACATTGTTTCCCTTAACCAGAGAAGCAGGGAAAATCCAAGCTGACTGCCCAACAACAGCAGCTTCCTTGGCACCAGGTGTAAACAAAGCCAAAGACAGGGGTGCCCATGGACATCTTTATGGTACTTTACCACGCCGCCGCACAGAATCCAATTTAACAACAGTTGGAAGGGCAGCTGCATCTGCAACACAGTGATGATGGGAGCAATGGAAAAAACAAAAGGCCTGGAAAAAATTTGAAGCAAAACAACTGGCAGCTCCCTCAGTAACAGAAGAACTGAACCAATTTTGCCAAAACTCCTCTGAAGACATAAAACAAGAAACATCCAAATCCATCTCTTCATAAACCATCAACATCATAACCAAAACCAAAATGGAACCAAAACCTTTTTCAGTTTTTTCTTTTCTTTAAAGCATAATCTATAAGTTATGATTTTTATTATATGTTATATTGTAATAGAACTGTTTGTTTGTCTTATTCAATAGTTCACCATTTATATCACTTTAATAATCTTGCAGATTGTTTTGTAAATGTTGTATCTTTAAGTTTCTCTAATACTTTTAAGTTACATGAAATATTTACATCCTTTTAATTTTAAGTTAAGTAAATTAAATCAGTATAATACATTTTATCCTTTTTCAACATCTTGTTCTGTATCTGGAAGAATTCCACTTTGATATCGCCACACATTGGCAAAGCTTGAAGTAAGAGTGACATAAAAATGTGTATATTCTTAAAAGATAACTGTATTCTTTAATTATAAGTATTTTATATTGATATTTTTCAAAGTTTGAATTGTTTAACTTTTGTAAATGTCATGTGTGACCGTGTATAACTATTATTTTAATTATTCTTTAAGTCCTCCTGTACTTTCTAGTTTTCTAAGTTAAAATTTGTCTTTCCTAACTGTATTAGACTGAACACTGCAGGGCTGGTGCTGCTGCCACTTCTCTCAGTGAGAGCCTTTCAATAGAAAAGGCGGTGGCCACGCTGACAGTGGCGTCTAAACAGACCCTCTTTCCCTCAAACAATGACTCCACCAGTCCCCACAAGTGGGCAAAGGGAACCCAAGGGACGGAGACTGGGGCAAGACTTGTAAGGCCCCAGGGGTGAAGGAAAAGCCCAGGGGTGGCAGGAGAGTCCCCAGACCTGACTGTATTGAAGTACCCTAGAAACAGAAGTGAACACCTGTGGAGAACCAACCTTTCCCTAAAATCCTGGTACCTATTCATATTTCATATTAATTAATAATTTCCTGGTAACCTTTTTACTTTCATTATGTTCTAACTTGTTTATACATTTTTAAATTTATTTTACTCAAGTATAAATGTGAAAACTATGATTGAAAAAATAAATATGAATGTAGCTCAAACTTACCATGGGTTAAGGCATCTCCTTAACCAATTCTACCTCAAACCTAGTTTTGAAGTGTTTTGCTTATAATTTAATGTATAATTTTCTTTAGAGTGTATATAGACAAAAAAAATACATTTATTTACATATATTTTTATATACTTTTGTATATCTTAAACGTCAGTTCTTATTTCATATTAATGTTAAGAAAGTTTCCTTTAAACTTGCTTTCTTATAAAATGAAGGGGGAGATGTAGGGAGTAGGTTTTGGAGACAATGTTGTGTTTTATGTTTTATGTTAAGTTCCTGTATTATGTTATTGTACTGCTCCCCTTCATTGTACCCCTCTTTTCCCTATGCCCTCGAACCCTGTGTTTCTCTTGGCCAGTTGGTGCTGCATTGCAGTACCAACCTTATATGGCCATTTTTTCCTCATATAAACCTGTTCCTCCCCTTGTTCTCCCTATCTGGTCCTAGTTTACATACTCTGCCCTTGCTCCTCCCCAGTTACTCCCCTTGTTCCAGCAAGTTCTGCTCCTGCCCTATAAAAGGCAGGAGCCCTGTTAATAAAGTTGTTCCATTTTGCAGCCAACTTGGAAGTGTCCGAACCCTCTTTCCTATCGAGCCGTCAGGGATGTTGAGGGCCTGGTTTCCCACATGGGTTGGGTTGTGCTCAGTCAGTGCTTTGGGGAATGCTCTGTTCTGGTGGAATGTTGCCCTGTCAGCTTTAGCCAAGCTCCCTTATTTTCCAAAGTTTGCCAGTAACAGTGTGGTTTTTGAGCTCCTGAGAAACCGTGTGTAGCATCTTCTCCCTTGTGGTGTCTCTCAAGATATTAAAAGAATGGAAGGCCCTTTTCAAATAACTGGAGAGTGGATATTTTTGGTGCCTTCTATACTTTTTAAAGTAAAAGCCCTTTGATGAGCTCGTAGCTCAAACCTGGGGTGTTACAGTCACCATCCCTGGAAGTGTTCAGAAAACACTGAGCTGTGGCACTTGGGGACACGGTTCAGTGGTGAAGATGCCAGTGTTGGGTTAATGGTTGGACTCTGTGATCTCAGAGGTCTTTTCCAACCATAACAATTCTGTGATTCTGTGGTGACTCAACCACTTCCCTGGACATTCTGTTCTAATGCTTGGCAAGCTTTAGCCATGCCTTTGGTGCTGCAGCCAAGGAACAGAGCAGTGATTTTCACAGTGTTCCTGGATCACAGGATGTCCAAAGCCAAGGACATTTCCATCAGCACTTTGTCCTTCTGCAGATCAGAGTCACCTGAAGCCTCCAGGCCCTCCATGGTGGTAGAGACCCCCAGGCAGCAAAGCCCTGTCCTGCCAGGCTGCACAGCCCAGCCCTGTGTCTCTCTGGCCTGGGCACAGCAGGGATTGCTCTCCTTGGGGCACCTCAGTCCCTCTGCCATTGCCATCTGCCCCCACCCCAGCAGGCTCTGAAGCAAAGCACGGCTGAGGCCAGCACAGCTCTGCTCTGACAGAGAGAACCTGCAGTCAGGAAGAGGAAGAGGGCAAAAGTTTTGTTTAACCAGCCTCAGGAAGAATGGGCTCAAGGGTCTCCTGTATTCCTGGGCACTTTCATGACCCTGTGTATCCCACCCTCTCACAGCAGCATTTCTGGGCCCTCCCTGATGTCTCTGCTGTCCCCCAGCTCTGGCTGGTGCCATGTGCACTTGGCCTTCTTGACTTTGATGCTGAGCCCCTGTGCCACAGGACATCCCTGACAGAGCCCAGGCCCTTCTGCTGGGGGTCTCTGCAGAGCTGAGCAGATCCAGGTCACCTCCCATTGCTCTACCAACCCCTTGGGGCTGCTCTGGGCCCTGCAGGTCCTTGCCCTGCTCCCAAGGGCTGTGGGGGTGCTTCATGGTCAGGGCTTGGGGTTTAGAGCTCAGGGTGGGGATTAGGCAGAACTGTGGGAGGTTTGTTGTTCTGCTGGCAGGGTCTGGTTCATGATTAGGGTTTGGGGCTGGGTCAGGATTAAAGCTTGGCTTTTCACACTGACAATGCAGGTTTGGGATTGGGGTGGGCATTAGAGGACAAATAAGAGTCTGGAGTTCTGAATTTGGGCTGTGCCTTTAAGGACAGGTTGAGGTTGGGATTAGAGCAGTGGATTCCTTTCAGTGGGAGGGGCAGCACTTTTAGGTTGGGTCTTGAGGTTACAGAGATGGTAAAGGTCCATCAGGAATATTTGCACAGTCAGTGTTTCAGCACCCTCAGCATCCCCTGAACCTGGTTTTACCTCATCAAAATCTTTTCTCTCTGTTGGCCAAGCCCCTCTTTCCTTCCCCAAATATCCAATCCTTTTTGTCCCAGTTCCTCCTGATCTCCCCCAAAGTTTCATCTGGGTGGGCTCAGCTTTGTGATGGCACTGTGCAACCTCATGGAACCAAGGGGCCATTGTGGCACTGCAGGGCCTCATGGAAAGAAAGGAACACAGGGACACTGTGAAATCTTGTGGAACCAGGGCACCATTTAACATTTGAGACCTTGTGGAACAAAAGGAACCCTGAAACATTTTGGAACCTCATGGAACCAGGGAGCCATTGTGTCACTGCGGTGCCTCATGGAAACAAAGGAACCCTGGGACACAGTGGAACCTCATGAAATGAAGGGGCCACTGTGAAACTAAAGGGCTTTTCTGGAGCCAAATGGACCTTGGGACACTGGAGAACCCTATGGGGGGGGAATCAAGGGGTCAAGGTTCCGAAAAGGAAAGCACAGGGAACAGTTAGGACAGCCCCCTCTCAGCAAAGCCAGTGCAGTTTTCAGGGCAATCCCCTCCAAGTAAAGGCATTTCTTTTCTCTGCTTTGTGCTCTCTGGGGGTGCTGTGAGGAGCAGGAGCTCTGCCCATGTGCTGCCCAGGACTCAGCTTTGCTCTGCTGCAGTGCAGACATGGAGCTGGTTTGTGACAGCTCCCATGATCCCAGGGGATGTCACCTGGAACCCAGCTTTGGTGGAAAAGTTAAATTCCTGTCCTGTTGTTCTGGAACAATTTGGGCTGACAGAAGAGAGGCACAGTGTATCCTTAAATTAATTTTGACTGGGTTTTTAGGTTACAGTCCTAACACCTGGGGTGTGTTTTTTTAGGGGCAAATTTTTCTGATTCCAAATTTGAAGAGTGTTGGGACAGGACCGGCAGAAGGGCTGAGCTCTCCGTTGCTTCTTGCAGAGCCAGGAGAGCTGCAGTGCCTGTCAGTCTGTTCCCCATCTGCCCTGCACTTTCCCTTGTGCTGCCTTGAAGATGACTTCACACCCAGGTGAATCTTTACAACCCCCCCAAGATCTGTGCTGAGAGCAGGGCAGCGCTGCTTGAAAGGGCAACTCTGTGAAGTGTCCCCTGTGCCAGCCCAGAGGTGCAGCTGTGCTGGACAGAGCAGGACAGGAGCCCTCCCCCAGGGAGGCCAAGGGCTGGCACAGGAGAGTGCCCACCCCAAGGGAAGGCTCAGCACTGCCCAGGATCCTGGGCTCATTGCTGAGACTGCCTGAAATATTCACCTCGGAGAGTAAAGGGGTTTGAATTTCAGTGCAGCCTCCTGAGCTGAGAGAACAATGGCTGTGCTACAATGCCTAAGCAGGAAACACACATCAGGACTAATTAATTCTTTTCCTGTAGCCCCTATCTTTTCTGAGCTTTGCCAGAAATTCTCCATTAAATATCGTGGAGTGGTGTGGAGCTGTGAGCAGGTGTGAGCCTGCAACAGCGAGACATGGAAAAGATCTGCCAGGTTTGCTCCTTGCCTACAGCCCTTCTACCCCAGCCCTGGGAGCAGCTCTCGGGGCCAGGTGAGAGCTGTCCCTGGCAGGCAGCAGAGTCCCTGCCCAGCACAGCTCCCTGGGCTGCAGGACTCTGCTCTGCCCCACAGCCCTGGGCACCGCTGGCTGCACCCCCTGCTTCACAGCTCTTCCAAAGTGCCCCAAAACAGCCCCCTCCTCCCCCAGCTTGAGGAGATGTCTCCAGGAGCTGCCCCTGCACTGTGATACCTTGGAGTTTTGATGTTTTAATTTTTTTTATTTTTGTAGACCTTAGAAGTAGTTATGTAGTAAATGTAGATTTTAGAGTAGCAGCATATTATCCCTTTACCCTTAACACACCAGCTCAAACCCCTGTTACCCATTCCCATATCAATTCCCTAAATTCCATAGCCTGTTTAGTCTCTTTTTCAAGGTAGAATTGTAGAAGAACACCCTAACCCTACGGAACAAGATATAGCCATAGACCCAACAACCTTCAGGCCTAGAATTCTGGAAGGCCTCCAAGGACATTACGTGCTCTGAGGAAGATGAAGATGAAGAAGAGGGGGTCCCAAAACGCCCCCAGACCCAATTCTCAAGAGGCGTGGCGGGGGCAGAACCTGGGTGGTGGCTGGACTGGATTGGGTGAAAATCATTATAAAAACTGTGGACATCTGCATTCCGGGAGCGCGCGCTGGGGTATTCCAGAAAGCCTGGGGGCTCATTAAAACTTTTGTATCCTTATCTCCTACCTAATTTGGCTTTGAGTCTTTTTTTTCCCCACAGCCATTTAGGCAACAGTTTGGTGACTCCGTACGGGGAATCGAGACCTGTGACTCCTCTGGATTGGTATTCCGTTTTGCAGGGATTTCTTTCCGGCCGGCATATCTTGAAGAATTCCTACTCTGATCTTGGGGGGCCCAGCTTCTCGGAACCGCACGTGGAGGAGGTAAGATAAAGAACAAAACTCCTAGAGAATTTTAATTAGCAGCTGCGGGAAGGAGTTTCCCCAGGGCTAGGGAATACGGTGAGGCTGGGAAGGGAAACTTGGACTTGGGCCCAAAGTCAGTGTTTTCCCAGTCTGTTGCAAAGGGATTTTTGCCGGAGTGGGCAGTGGAACTGCCCGGAAAGTTTAAGTTAGGGCAGGCAGGAGGATTTCGGGTTTCTTGTTGGCCAGGTGTGGCCGGAGAGGGGGACGCCTCCCGCTTGAAACTCTGTGTTTCTGCCTGAACCTGGTAGTGTCTGGATTAGACACAAGGTCTGCGGTGTGTGTGGCTGTGAGTTCTAGGTTAGATCTGTCGTTTTCCTCGTGTGTTGTTTGTTAACATGGGATGTACACAAGCTAAAGAGGAAATTCCAGAGGGAACCCCTCTTGCTTTGGTTTTACGGTATTGGGATGATTTAACTGGCCCTGAGACATCTTTAAAAAGGCGGGAGGTAGTTAGACTCTCTATGGATGTTTGGCCCTATACCGGGAAAATTAGAGGAATAACCTGGCCGAAATTTGGCTCTTTTGAGGCAAATACAGTGTTTCATCTTATGACAATCCTTCATAAGGAGGAAATGTGGTCAGAATTGCATTATGCAGAATTATTCTACCTTTTCTTAACCCGTCCAAAATTGAGAAAGGTATATAAAAAGGACAAAGTTAAAATAGAAGCAGAACACACAGAAATGGTATTACAGGAGAAAAAGAAAAAGAAAAATCTCGCTAAGCATGATCCTGAGGAGGAAACTAATCTTGAAAGCCCTGGAGATGAAAATCTGGACCTTTTAATTCCCCAAATATGAGAATAGGAAGCCCACCCCCCCCTTTGGCTCAGGCTGCGGGCGCAGCAGGAGTAAGTCC
Organism: Myiozetetes cayanensis; assembly: GCF_022539395.1. Lineage (NCBI taxonomy): Eukaryota > Metazoa > Chordata > Aves > Passeriformes > Tyrannidae > Myiozetetes > Myiozetetes cayanensis. Next base: position 49,068 of record NW_026087418.1, on the reverse strand, counting down.
ATCAGGAGCGGGGGTAGCACCTGGGGCGGGTCCTGCCAGCTCGGCAGGGACAGCTGGATCTGCAACGGGGGGACAGGTTGGGACTGCTCCGGGAGGAGCGGGGGTCCTGGGAACTGCTCCGGGACCCGCGGGGCCGGCGCCGGCTGCTCCGGCCGACGCGGGAACAAGAGGAGCGGGGAGTGTCCACGTCCCGCCTGCCCCTCCTGGAGCAGCTGAACTAGCCCCTCCCGTGACCGCGGAGCCGGTCCGGTCTGAAACTGTGAGCTCCCTAGGTGTCGGTGACCGAGGGGCGATAGCCCCTTTCGAAGCTGGGGGGCCGATCCCATCTGGAGCTGCGAGCTCTGCCGGTGCCGAAAGGGGGGCGGTAACCCTCCCCGGGACTGCAGGTCCTCTCGGTCAAGGGGAGGCTGCACTGGTTCCCTCCTGGGCCATTCCGGGAGTGCCAGGCGCAGGAGCGGTTACCGGGGCAATGGGGGTGGGAGGTTCGAATCTCAGCACTGCGGGAGGAGGAGCGGGGGCGGTGTCTACAGCCAGAGTCCCTGCCCCGCCTGACACAGGACCCTTTAGCTCTGCCATGAGGGGCGGGAACGAACCCGCCCCCATCCCTTCGGCACCACCCTATCCTATGGAGGAATGGGGGACCCAGGGTTTAGAATTACAGCAACGGGGGAGAAGCCGGTTAAGGAGGAGCAGTTCGGTTCCTCCTATGGACAAGAGACAAAGATGGGGTCTTCCCCCTTTTGACCCTTCGAGCACAAACGTTAAGACTCGGGATAGTGATTTTTTTGATACAGGCACAGAAGCTTCTGAGGATGAATCAAATGATAGACTGGAGAGGAGGGAAGAGAAACCACTTATAGTAAGACCAAAGACAGGGGGAAGAAAAGTACAAGAAGCTCTGTCAGACCCCAGTCCGGTGGCTAGTAGGACAAGATCACAAAAGGAAAAGCCTACAGTAGAAGCCCCCTTAAGGCAAGCCCTGAGCAACCAGGGTCCAGTTTTGATAAAAACTCCCTTTTCTCTAGGTGAGTTACAGCAGTGGAAAGCTTCAGTTGGAACATATAGGGAAAACCCAGACAAGGTAACTAGGTTTATGAAAAGAGCAATAAAGACACAAAATCCTGATTGGGAAGATTTGGAAATAATGTTAGACACATTATTAGATTCTAGTGAAATAGACATGGTTAAGAAAACTGCCCGGGATGAAATAGAGAGGCTCATAACATCTGGGCAGATGCAAGGACAACTGCAAGATGTGTTTCCCTCAGAGGATCCCAAATGGGATCCCAATTTACCAGAAAAAGAGAAGCATTGAAACGCTATCAGGATTGGATAATTTATGGTCTTAAATATGGAATTCCAAAAGCAGTAAATTGGTCAAAAATGTATACAGTGAAACAAGATAAAAATGAATCACCTACAGATTTTTTGAACAGACTAACAGAGGCCGTACGAAAGTACACACACATAGATGTAGAATCAGGCGCAGGGAAAAGGCACTTGATTTATTTATTTATAGGCCAATCTGCAGACGACATAAGGAAAAAGCTACAAAAAGCGGGTGAAGACAAGAGTATTGGTGAATTAATGAATATAGCTTGGACAGTCTATCGAAATAGAGACCAAAAAGGTGGAAGAAAGGAACATGAAAATGACCACCAGAAATATCGCAAACACAATATCCACCGTGAAAATTATAAATCTAATTACCAGCATGATAAGACTAATGATGTATGTTCTTTTTGTAAAAAGAAGGGACATTGGAAAAGAGATTGTCCGGACTTGAAAAGGAAAAGTGAATTTCCACCCCCTCCTCCAGCCTCCCAACTGACTTTAAACCAAAATACATGAAGGGAACCGGAGGTTTCTACCCCAGCAGAACCTCTGGTTGTAGCTAAGCTGGGGGGAGAAGATGTGGAATTTTTAGTTGATACAGGTGCTGCATATTCCGTGTTAAACACCCTGGAAGGAAAACTGAGTCAAGATACTGTAACTGTGGTTGGTGCCACAGGGGTAAGTGAAATCAGGCCTTTCTTCAAACCCTTGAAATTTAAATTAGGGAAACACTGGGTAACTCATCAATTCCTCTATATGCCAAATTCTCCTATGCCTTTATTGGGTAGAGATTTATTAGAAAAACTGGAAGCTGAAATTAAATTCTGTAAGGGGGGGAATAAAAGTTATCATCCCTGACACTAAATATATCGAGGCAGCCACCTTCTTCATACAGGAGAACCACGGAGAGATCCCTGCAGAGGTTGAGAATGCTGTGATCCCTTTAGTGTGGGCTAGCGAATATCCTGGGAAGTCCAAGCGAGCAGAGCCCGTAAGCATCACGCTCAAGCCAGGAGCAACACCGGTAAGGCAAAAACAATACCCCTTGAAGCTAGAAAGTCGTCAAGGTTTAGCACCCATAATTGAAAAGTTCCTTAAATTTGGCCTATTGGTAGAATGTGAATCTAAATATAACACCCCCATCCTTCCAGTGAAGAAAGCTGATGGTAAGAGCTATCGATTGGTCCAAGATCTGAGGGCAATCAATAAAATAACAGAGGATATATACCCGGTAGTAGCGAACCCCTATACCTTGTTAACCACATTAACAGAGGAATTAGGGTGGTTTACAGTGCTTGATCTAAAAGATGCCTTTTTCTGCATTCCTGTGCACAAGGACAGCCAAGAGCTTTTTGCTTTTGAATGGGAAAATCCTGAGACAGGGAGAAGAACTCAACTTACATGGACTGTCTTACCGCAAGGCTATAAGAACAGCCCGACGATATTTGGAAACCAGCTGGCAAAAGAACTAGAAGACTGGAGAAGGCAGCAGCCAGAAGGACTTGTCCTACAGTATGTAGACGACATACTAATTACTGCTAAAAGTCGGGAACAATGCATCGAGCTCACTGTAAGTCTTTTAAACTTTTTGGGACTAAGTGGATATAGGGTCTCAAAAGAGAAAGCACAAATTGCAAAGGAAATAGTCATTTACCTGGGGCTTGAAATCTATCGTGGACACCGACGGCTCAGCACAGATCGGAAAGAAGCCATCTGCCGTCTCCCAGAGCCCCACACTGTACGAGAAATGCAGGCTTTTCTAGGAATGGTGGGGTGGTGTCGCTTGTGGATAGCTGACTATGGGTTATTAGTCAAACCCCTATATGAAGCACTGAAAACAGCCAAGAAAGGAGTTATAACATGGACAGATGAGATCAGAGCTGCATTTAAACAACTGAAACAGTCCTTAATGTCAGCTCCAGCACTAGGACTACCAGACCTAACCAAACCCTTTGAACTGTTTACATATGAGCAACTAAATGTTGCCCTGGGGGTACTGTCACAGACCCTGGGAGACCAGCGAAGGGCTGTGGCCTATTTCTCCAAACAACTAGACAATGTCAGCCAAGGATGGCCAGGGTGTTTGAGGGCTGTGGCAGCAACTGTTATCTTGATCCAAGAGGCCCGGAAACTCACCCTGGGACAACGCATTGTCGTGTATGTACCCCATGCAGTCCAAGCTGTACTTGAGCAAAAGGGGGGCCACTGGCTGTCCCCTAGTAGAATGCTTAAGTATCAAACTGTGTTGTTAGAACAACATCTGTTGTAAATCCTGCTATGTTTCTCTCCACAACATTAACTGACAGTATGCCTGAGCATGACTGTTTACAGACCATCGAGGAAACTTATTCCAGCAGACCGGACTTGAAGGATGAGCCTCTGGAAAACCCAGACTGGGAACTGTACACGGACGGAAGCAGTTTCATGCGAGATGGAAAGCGGATGACAGGGTATGCAGTGACAACCAGGGACGAGGTAATTGAGGCAAAGGCCTTGCCTGCTGATGTATCATCCCAGAAAGCAGAACTCATTGCATTGACAAGAGCTCTAGAGCTGAGCGAAGGTAAGAAAATGAATATCTGGACAGATTCTAAGTATGCATTCAGTGTGGTACATGCCCATGGAGCTATCTGGAAAGAGAGAGGGCTACTAACTGCACAAGGCAGTGGAATTAAACATGCTGACCAAATCCATGCACTCCTTCAAAGTATCTGGAAGCCAGAAAAGGTATCTATTATGCATTGCAGAACTCATCAGAGAGGGAAAACAATTCCTGAATTGGGAAATCATTTTGCTGACCAGGCTGCAAAAAGGGCTGACACTTTTAGTGGATGGCCTGAAGCTTACCCGTGTCGCACTAACACAGCAAGAGAAGTGGTAAAAGCTTTGCTTAATCACATAATTCCAAGATTTGGGGTTCCTCTGGGAATGTCATCAGATAGAGGGACACATTTCATTGCAGTGATAGTGAAAGAGGTGTGTCGCGTTCTAGGAATTGTTTGGGACCTACACACTCCCTATAGACCTCAGGCAAGTGGCAAAGTGGAACGCATGAATGGCACTCTTAAAATGCAAATTGGCAAAATTTGTCAGGAAACATCCATGTCATGGGTTCAGGCTTTGCCTCTGGCTCTGCTGAGGATTCGTATCCAGCCACGGCAGAGGGATAACATAAGTCCTTATGAAATATTGTATGGAAGACCATACCATGCTCCGCACATTCCAGGGGACATTCACATGAGAGGGAAAGTTGATTTACAAAAGTATTTAATTGCTTTAGGCTCTACTTTACAGAAGCTCCAGAAATTTGTCAAACTTTCAAGGCCCATTGGATTGGACACCCCTGCTCATCAATTCCAACCAGGAGACTGGGTCTACATCAAATGGTGGGACAGTGATCCGCTGCAAGCCAAGTGGAGAGGACCTTTCCAAGTCCTGCTGACTTCCCTCACTGCTGTCAAAGTTGCTGGCAAAGGACCGTGGTTTCATTACTCCAGAGTGAAGAAAGCTTCAGTTCCTGGAACTATCAGCAAATCAGAACCCAACTCAGATGAAGAGGATGTGCCATAAACTGTTTCTGCTGTACATGTTAACTGTACAGTCGGTGACTATGAATCGAGTTTGGGATCCAAAACTGCATGTGACCATAGTCCAAAATGTATCCAAAATTCTCCGCAAAGATGACTGCTGGATTTGCACCCAAATACCAGCAATCGATGGTAAAGATAGCATTTGGCCTCTTATTGGCGTTTTACTAAACGAAACAAACTTTGGTAAGTCTATGTTAGAACTGCCAGGAACCTGGAAGCCAGTTACTGAGGCCTACTATCCGGTAACCCTGACTCACGTAATGTCTGACCAGGACAATTACACTGTCCCCTGTATGGTTGTTAATGCTACAGGAAAAATCATTCTCCCTCCTTACTGTGATAAAAATAAATCTACAGAAGAAATAGGCCCAGAAATTGTAACAAGGTTGGCACAAGTCCCCTTGAGATTAATCCCCCCCCATGGTTCAGTGTGGTACTGGATTTGTGAAAAAGAGGCTTGGAAAGTTTTGCCCCTTGATAAAGATCGGGCCTGTGCTCTAGGGGCTGTAATTCCAAACATAACAATCTTTGACCAAATTGATGAAAAAGAGGAATGGGAAAAGAGTTATCTAAAAAGAATGAAGAGGACAAATAATCCCCTTATTGACCGTCCCACACTCTTTCACAGTATAGTCAGAGCCATGATCCCATCTCTAGGGGTGAGTGAATTGGAAAAGGCAATAGTTAACATCTCAGCTGTAATTGAAAACATTCAAGATCAGGCTTCAGATGCAATTTCAGCTTTACAAGAGGAGGTCCATAGTCTGTCTCGTGTAGTTCTACAAAACCGACTGGCTCTTAACATCTTGCTAGCCTCTCAAGGAGGCGTGTGTAAAGTCATCAACACCAGCTGCTGTTCTTACATAGACCAAAGTGGAAGAATTAATAACAATTTGGCTGCAATTCGGAATCAAACTAAAATTCTACATCAGGTGTCTCTGGACAATGTCTCACTGGGTTTGGGAGACACTCTCCACAAACTTACTTCATGGTTACCGAACTGGACCTGGATTAAACAACTGTTTCTATTGGTAATGTACATAGTTAGTGTTTGTATAATAGCTTATTGCATGAACTAATGTTGTAGATGTTGCTCATCTTTTTGGAAAGTGATTAGAAGTAAGTAGTAGAGATTGGACAAAATTTTTGAGTTTTGTCCAGTCTCTAAAGGGGGGACTGATACCTTGGAGTTTTGATGTTTTCATTTTTTTTTATTTTTGTAGACCTTAGAAGTAGTTATGTAGTAAATGTAGATTTTAGAGTAGCAGCATATTATCCCTTTACCCTTAACACACCAGCTCAAACCCCTGTTACCCATTCCCATATCAATTCCCTAAATTCCATAGCCTGTTTAGTCTCTTTTTCAAGGTAGAATTGTAGAAGAACACCCTAACCCTACGGAACAAGATATAGCCATAGACCCAACAACCTTCAGGCCTAGAATTCTGGAAGGCCTCCAAGGACATTACGTGCTCTGAGGAAGATGAAGATGAAGAAGAGGGGGTCCCAAAACGCCCCCAGACCCAATTCTCAAGAGGCGTGGCGGGGGCAGAACCTGGGTGGTGGCTGGACTGGATTGGGTGAAAATCATTATAAAAACTGTAGACATCTGTATTTTGAGAGCGCGCGCTGGGGTATTCCAGAAAGCCTGGGGGCTCATTAAAACTTTTGTATCCTTATCTTATCTCCTACCTAATTTGGCTTGGAGTCTTTTTTTCCCCACAGCCATTTAGGCAACAACTGCTCTGCAGCCACAGACTCCCCATGTACAGCCCTGCCCAGATTCCTCCTGCAGTGAACTCTCAGCCATCCTGCCAGTGCTGAGCCCCTTTCAGCTCTGTCTGTGCCCTGCTGGTGTCCCTGAGCTCCCTGGCAGTGCCCTCAGCCCTGCTGGGCTGTGCAGAGGAGCTGCTCCTGGGCAGAGCTGTCTCTCTGCAGCGCTGCCCGCTTGCCGGGAGCTGCCTGTGTGCCAGGAGCCCGGCCCAGCTCAGCAGCACAGCAACAGCCCCAGGCATTTCCTCACCCTCGGGGGCTTTGGGGTTGTTTAGTGAGACTCAGTCCCTGAGAGTAAGTGCAAACAACTTTTCAACAAGTCCAAGTGAGATTGAAACATGAAAGTTTCTTGCAGTGCTCATGAGTCCCACTGAGGGACACAACTGAGAATGAGTCCCCAAGTTCCAGCTGGAACAGAAAACTGCAGACAGTGATGGCAAGGATGGACAAGCAAGGGAAAGGTGGCTCTGAAGCTTAATAAACCTTGACTTGTTTCCCTAATCCAAAGGGCCAAGGCCTGAGCCCCAGCCCCTGGGAAGGCAGATCCTGTCCCTGCCTCATTGCTCAGTGCTCTTCCTGGGGCACTGGGATGTGGGATGTGCAATGCCAAGGGCTGGACAATGGGGTGGCACCTCCCAGGCTGCTGAGAAGGCACAAGGAGGCCGTGAGGCCCCAGAGCTGCAAGGGGCACTTGTCTCCTCCTGGCATCAGTGGCACAGACAGCAACCATGGCCAAAGGCCTGCAGAAGGTGGCTGTGTCAGGGCCTTTCAGCTTCTGCACAGGCCTCTCTGCTGTGCAGCCCAGGCTGTCCTAGGGTGTCCATGCCCTGCCCCTTTCCCTGCAGGCTGTCATCATCCCCCCGGCTGCCCCACCTCGCTGACCCCTTCCTGCACTGACATCTCTCCATCCTCCCTGGCTCTTCCTGCACACACAAAGTCTTGAGCTCATCCAGACTCCTCTGTGACATATTGCACCACAACACTGACCTTGGAGGGGAATTTCTTACTTCTTGTCACCAGTCTGGTGCCCTTGGTGGCACTAGTTCTTTCTTAGGCTGTTTTCTGCCATGAAGAAAAGCTCCACCACCTCTGACATCCCCCTTCCAGACCTCTCAGGCTACTCCTCTACTGTCCTCAATCTTCGCACCACTGACCCCAGAGTGCTCAGCCTCTATACACGTGGTCATGTGCTTGAGGCCCCAAATTCCTTCTTGGGAGATCTCTGTGACCTCTCCAAGGTTTTGGAAGATGACAGTTTAGTGCCCTTATCCCAGGAAACACAGAGTGACACTTTTCTCCAAGGGTTGTCTTGGCAGAATGAGGCCCCCTTCAAATCTAATTTAAAGCCCTCCTGATTAACCCTGCTAACTTATGGGCTACAGTCCTTTTTCCCCTCCTAGATACATAAAACCCATCTGATTTAAGAAGACTGGGTACTATGGAGTTTGCCCCATGGTCAAAAAACCCAAAATTTTGACGGTGGCACATATCCTTTAGCCACCTATTGATAAGGTAGGCTTTGCTACTCTTTTCCTCATTCATCTCCTCATTCCTTCCAACAAGTACAGGAACTGAGGCAAATACTACCTGTGCACCTGTGCCGTGAACTGATCTACCCGGTGCCTTGAAATCCTTTTTGATTGCCCTGGCACTTCTTCTGTTAATATCATCACTACCAGCCTGGATTACCAACAGTGGAGAGTAATCTGAGGTCCAAATTAGCTCAGGAAATCTCTTACTAATGTCCCTCACCCTGGCACCGGGAAGGCTGCAAACCTCCCTGTGGGATGGGTCTGGTCAACATATAGGGCCCTCAGTTGCCCTCAAAAGGGAGTCACCTACTACAACTACCCTTCTTTTTTTCCTTATAGCTGTAGTTGTAACCCGTGTGGTAGACAGGGTGCAACCTGCCCACAGATCTCCCTCTTGCCTGACCTCTACTTGACTTTCCGAGTCTAAGGCCTCATATCTGTTGTTCAAGGGCACCTGGGGAGGGGATGGGGGTCAAGAGGGTGTTCTTTTACCTCTCCGAACAGGGACCTGTTTCCATTCCCCTCCATCCACTCGGTTTGCTCCATCTACCTGACGGCAGGCGGGGCAGGGCATCACTATCTCCTGCTGGACTCCTGCTTTGGTTCCAGGAGGGCCTGCAGTGTCACAGTAGCCCCTTGATTCCACAAGGTCCTGAAATGTCTCAGGGTCCCTTTGGTTCTGTGAGGCCCCACATGTCAAAATGCCTCTTGACTCCATCAGGTTCCACAGTGTCACCATGGTCACTTCACTCAATATTGCCCTGCAGTGTCTGAGTGTTTCCTTGATTCCATGAGTTTCTGCAGTGCCAATATGGGCCCTTGATTTCCTGAGGTCCACAGTGTCCCAGGGTCCCTTTGTCACCATGACTCTGCAGTGTCACAGTGGCCCCTTGATGCCATGAGGTTCTGAAAAGTCCCAGGGTTCCTTTGGTTCTGCGAGGCCCTGCAGTGTCACAGTGGCCTTTGAGTCCCCGAGGTTCCTCACTGTCACAGTGGCCCCTTGATTCTATGAGGTCCCAAAGTGTCTCAGGGCTCCCTTGGTTCCAAGAGACCCTTCCTGGCACAATGGCCCCTTGATTCCATGAGATTCTGCAGTCTCCCAGGGTTCCTTTGGCTTCAGAAGACCCTACAGTGTCACAATGGCTCCTTCACTCCAGGAGGTTCCACAGTGTCCTTGCTGGAACACACATGGCTGTAATGTTGTCACCCCTGCAGAGCTGCCTCCAGCTCTGGGCTCCCAGCACAGGAAGGACATGGAGCTGCTGGAGCAAGTCCAGAGGAGACCACCGAGGTGATCAGAGGGATGGAGCAGCTCTGCTGTGAGGAAAGGCTGAGAGAATTGGGATTGTTGCCTGGAGAAGAGAAGACTCAGGGGTGACCTAATTGTGGCCTTCCAGAGACTGAACGATCCACCAAATACGATAGAGAGAGACTATTTACAAGGTCCTGGAGAGACAGGACGTGGGGGAATGGCTTCAAACTGAGAGAGGGAAGAGTCTGATGGGATATGGGGAAATGTGGTGAGGCCTTGGCACAGGTTGCTCAGAGAAGTTCTGGCTGCCTCATCCATTGAAGGTGTTCAAGACCAGGCTGGATGGGGCTCTGAGCAACCTGGTCTAGTGGCAGGTGTCCCTGCCCATGGCAGGAGGTTAGAACAGGATGCTCTTTGAGGTCCCTTCCAACCCATTCCATGATTCTGTGACTGGTGGGGCATGTGGTGGTCGGAGCCTTCGGGCACAGAGACCCCAAAATGATGGAGTTTTCCACTGTGGGGGGCGGAAGGAGGGGGCAGCAGAACTGACACCTTGGACTGATGACAGGCAGACTTTGGCCTGTTTGGGAGGTTGATTGATGGAGTCCCTTGGGAGTCAGGCCTGAAGGGCAGAGGAGTCCAGGAAGGCTGGAAGTGCTTTAAGGAGGAAATGTCAAAGCTCCGGGAGCTGTGCCCATGGGCCCTAAGACAAACCAGGGGGCAAAAAGCACAACTTGGTTAAACAGAGGACTTAGGCTGGAACTCAGAGGAAAATAAAGAGCTTATCACCTCTGGAAGGAGGGGCAGGAAACTTGAAGGGACTACAAGGATGGAGTGAGGTCATGTAGGGGGAAAATTCAAAGGAAAAGGACAAACCAGAACAGAATTTGGCCACTGCACTTATAGAAAGCAAAAAATTATCTCTGAATCCATGGGCAGCAAAAGGAGGGTTCAGGAGAGTCTCCATCCCTTGCTGGGTGGAGAGGGCAGCACAATGTCAGGGGAGGAGGAAAAGGCTGAGGGACTTAATGCCTCCTTAGGCTCAGTCTGTGCTACTAAAACCGCTTGTCCTCAGGACCCTGTGATGGTTTGGACCTGGCTCCCTGCCAACTGCTCAAACTCACCCCTTCCCTCTCCCTTCTTCTCTTAGGGCAAAGAAAAAAACTACGCAAATGGAAGACCCAAAATCAAACTAGTTATATGAAAATATATATATTTACATATGTTACAGTCATATACAATGAAGATGCTATGTACACAGGACAGGGAATCCAAACACCCCCCGAAGGGAAAGGGAAAGAGGAAAAAGGGACAAAAGGGCACAGAAAGGGACACCGAACAGATATACGCAATCAAACTCAAGAACTATACTAATAACTAGCAAAACAAATCTCACCACGTCCCTTAGAAAAGTAGGATTGGCAGACACTACCAGCACTCTCCAAATCTCCACGTGGTAAGCCAGGGGACGCTGCAACCTCAGCCTTAGATAAGCGAGACCAACGCAAGGACCCACTGCCCTGAATCTTGCCGGAAGAGAAGAGAGCAAAGGCCTCTCCTCCCTTCTTATTTATACCCTGATTTATGTAAAAATCATATGGAATACTGGGTACATGGCCACTTCCTTGGTTACAAACTGGTGACAAAGGAAGGCCTAGATTAAAACTACCACAGATCCCCATCTCGCAGGGTTGGAAGTTGGCTCTGGGGAGCTGAGTGAAGCCCCTGTGATCCAGTGGGAAATGCTCAGTGACCTGCCCAGCTAATTAGACCCCCACAAGGCCCTGGGCTCAGAAGGGACGCACCCGAGTGCACCATCCCATGGCACATCCAGGACACGCAGGGGATCAGGCCCAGCCAATGAGGGTTTGGGAAAGGCAGGTCCTGCCTGACCAACCTCATCTGCTTTTGTGACAAATGACCCACAAGTAGCTGAGGGAAAGGCTGTGGATGTGTCTCTCCTGACTTCGGAAAGCCTCTGACCCCATCTCCCACAGCATCTCCTGCAGAGACTGGCTGCTCATGGCCTGGACGAGAGAACTGTTTGCTGGGGGAAAAACTGGCTGATGGCCCAGAGAGTGGTGGGGGATGGAACTAAATCCAGGTGGGGCCAGTCACTACTGGGGTTCCCAAGGGCTCAGTGTTGTGGCTGGTCCTGTTTAACATTGTTATTGGTGATCTGGATGAGGGGATTGAGTGCTCCCTCAGGAAATTCATGATTACCATGAAGTTGGGTGTGAGTGGGGATCTGCTGGAGGGCAGGAAGGCTCTGCAGAGGGATCTGGACAGGCTGGATCAATAAGGTCATGTGTCAGGGCCTGCACTTGGGTGACAACAACCCCTGGAACGCTCCAGGCTGGGGGCAGAGTGGTTTGAGAGCTGTTCAGCAGGAAGGGACTTGGGGGTGCTGCTTGCCAGTGACTGGATATGAGCCAGAGTATGCCCAGGGAGGCAAGAAGGCCAAGGGCATCCTGGTCTTTCTGGAGAACAGGGTGGCCAGCAGGACCAGGGCAGGGATTGTCCCTCTGTGCTGGGCACTGGGGAGGCCCCACCTTAAATGCTGTGTCCAGTTCTGGCCCCTCAGAGCAAAAAGGCCCTGGAGGGGATGGAACATGTTTAGAGAAGGGAATAGAGCTGGGGAAGGGTCTGGAAAACATGTCTGATGAGGAGCAGCTGAGGGAACTGGGGTTCTTTAGTCTGCAGAAGAGGAGGCTCAGAGTGGACCTCATCACTCTCTCCAAAGACCTGAAAGGAGGTTTTAATGGGAAAAGAAGTTGGTCTCTTCTTGTCATGGGTTCAAGTGGCTGAATTTTTCGTAATAGAGGGCCATAGAGATGATTTTGGTTGGAAGTTACTAGAAGCTTTTGCTGTTCTTTGAAAAAGACCAATGATAGCCAGCTCTGGGATGGACTTCCTACTACTAGGCAATAGTAGTAATCCATGCCAGAGCAGAAGAGTGCATGAGGAGGCTGTAACCCCGTGGGAGGCCTAAGATGAAACAGAGTCTTGCTAAAGACCTGTGACCCACAGAGAGAGAAACCTACGCTGGAACAAGTTGTTCCAGGTACGACTTGTGGCCCTGTGGAGGATCCACGCTGGTGCAGCTCATTCGTGACCCAACAGACAGCAGATTATGGAAGAACTGTGGCCCGAGGGATGGACCCACACCAGAGAGGTTCATCAAGGATTATCTCCCGTGGGAAGAGACTCCACGGGAAACAGGGGAAGGACTCAAAGCCATTACCCCCTGTAACCGTGGTGATGACCATGGTGAAACAAGTTGTCCCCTTGCAGCCCATGGAGACCATCAGAGTGCAGAGAGAGAGACCTCTACACCTGAAGGAAGAGTGACCCCCCAGGATAGGGAATTGGGAAGAGTTCCTATCTAAGAGATGGATTTTAACAGTGGCAGAAGCAATGGCTGACTGTGACTTCACCCCCTGTTTTCCTGTCTCCCTGTGCTGCTGGGGGGAGGACTGAGAACATGGAAGAACGGGGGGTGGGGAGGGAAGGTGTTGTGTTTTAAGACTGTTTTATTCTTTTACTCCTTAGTTCTTATTCTGTTAGCAATATATTTAGCTTTTAGTTTAAGTTTGTTAGCAATAAATTTAAGTTCTATTCCCTTTGAGTCTGTTTTGCTCCTGATCAGTAAGTAACGTCTCTCAGTTCTTATCTCTACTAAGGAATTCCTCAGCTATTTTTTTCCTCTCCTCTGCCAAGCCACAGAGGGAGGGTGATTTCAGTGCTGTAGCAACTTTCAGTGAGTGTTTAAAATCTGGCCAGGGTCAGAAGTGCGACAGCCCACCCCCTGCACCTGAGACCCTGAGGGTGAGAGCTTTCTTTCCTAGGGGAAAGGGCTGTCATCTGCTTGCAGGTGCCCTGCGCTGAAATTGCCAGTCTGACTTGGAAAATTGAACTTTACTGAAGATTCCTCCCAGACGAAAGGTGGCAGGACAGAAAGCTCTTGCTGCCCATGGAGTGCCCAGCGTGGTCCACAAACTGCACCTGAAACCCAAAGGTTACAGGCTTTCGTTCCCTTGGGAAAGGGCTGCACGGTGCGTGCAACGTCCCTGAGAAGTGATCTTGCACCTTAAAGAAACCTTTTCTTAATCCTTCCACTGCTTTTGCATTCCTGGGAAGAATACCTGCGTATGTTTTACCTTACAGGTACTGAAAGAGGACAGAATAAAGGACTCGATGCTCCCTTTGTTGATCTCACCAAGGCTTTCAATACTGTGAACAGAAAAGGTCTGTGGAAGATTTTAGACCGTTTAGGATGTCCTCCCAAGTTCCTCAAAATGATCATCTTGCTTCATGAGGACCAGCGCGATCAAGTCAGATATGGTGATGCACTTTCTGAGCCCTTTCCAATAGCCAATGGTGTGAAGCAAGGCTGAATTCTCGCACCAACTTTATTCACAGTCTTCTTCAGGTTGATGCTCCAAAGGGCCATGGCAGACCTCAATGAAGACAACGGTATCTACATTCGATATCGTACCGATGGGAGCCTGTACAAACTGAGGCAACTGAAGGCCCACACTAAGACCTTAAATCGTCTTGTCTGTGAGCTGCTTTACACTGATGATGCCGCCCTCATTGCCCACACAGAAGTAACTGTGCAGCGTTTAACATCCTGCTTTGCAGAGGCTGCTGAGCTTTTTGGACGGAGCTCAGTCACGGTATCCACTGGGCTGACAGGCACATCCCTGCATGCGCTGCAAAGGCTCTGGCAACGCAGTGGAGCTGCCACACAAACCTGCAGCCACCCAGGTTTCGGGCTGCAGGGAGTCCAGAGCTGGTGCTGCTCTTGGCCGGCAGCAGAGGCAGCAGCTGGGGAGGTGTGACCAGGTGGATGATCTGCTCTGCCTGCTGGTGGAGCTGAGAGAGGAGCTAGAAAGGTTCAAAAGTGTCAGAGAGGAGGAGGTGCACTGCTGGAGCCATGCAGGCTCAAAAACGAGGAAACAGAAGATCAAGGGTGTCCTGCCTCCTTTCCCCACCAGGCTGAAGGAAGGAGATGAAAAGGAAGGGGTGAAGGGAAGCCTCCTGCTGGAGCAGGGGGCAAAAGCCCTCCTTCGCAGAATCGCAGACTGCTTGGTGTTGGAAGGCACCACAAAGACCATGGAGTTGCAACCCCCTGCCACTGGCAGGGACACCTTCCACTCGACCAGCTTGCTCAGACATCGCACCCTTAAGGAGAAGGGAGCCCCCAAGATCTGTAAATGCTGCTGCTCCAAAGGAATGCCCAAAGTCCCAAGGTCCAAAAAACCTCCAACTAGTTTAGAAGTAAATTCCATGCTTGGCATGGACGGTGGGATGTTAGTGCCTGAGCTACTGTATAAGCACACAGCAGTGGGCTTTGGCAAAAGGGGTAGGGTGCAAGGGAAGAGATGAATTAAAGGGACCAGGGAGAGAAAGAGAGAAAAAAGAGAGAGAACTCCCCACGCAGCCCCAGCCCCAGCCTGGCAGTAGGAGAAGCAGAAAAGGCCTTGACACTGGGCAAGCTCTGCTCAAACTTTCTCTTTATTTTCAAATATTAAGCAGAAAGGAAGAAAAATAGAACTCCATGTGGAGTAGGTGCAGAATATTTAACCCTATGCTGACTATCTATCTTAGCCTAACTCTACCCCAGCCTAAATCAGCCCTTGGGAAAGCACTATGTTAAAATCTATCCCCCTACGAGTCTCAGACCATACTAAACCCTAACTCTATCCCAACCTAAACAATGCCTTGGAAATGTAATAACGGAAACTCTATACTTAATCTAGGCCTATCCTACTGTAACTCTAGCCCAGCCTAAAGCAGCAAGTGGAAAGCTGCAGCTGCCTATTCCAGGAGCAGGAAGGTGCCTGGGTGGCCCTGCTGCAGTGCCAAGAGCAGCACAGCGTAGAACTGCACTTGGCAGGGGCCGGTCAGCAGGAACATGCAGGAGCTGGAGGAGGGCAGCACCTGGAGCTGCCAGTCGTGCCACTGAGGCAAACGCTCCCAGGCTGATTCCACCAAACTCTGCACCCAGCCGGCGATTTTCTTCCCCTCCAAGTGGGAGTCTGTGCAGAGGGTGCGCAGCAGGGGCGAGGACTGATTGCTGTGCGTGAGGTGGACAAAGTACAAGGTGTCCCCTGTCATCCTGGAGCACGAGCACTCCAGCAGCACGCGGATGTGGCAGCACCTCTCTGGCACATCCATCCCGTCCTCGGGCAGCTGCAGGCAAAAAGAGTGCCTGGGGGGTGGCCTCAGGAACACCAGCAGCTGGTAGAGGATGCAGTGCCCCAGGTCACTCCAGGACTCGAGGGGGCCCTGCTTGCCAGTGGCCGGGTGCAGTTCTTGCATGAAGGTGTTCTGGGAGAGACCTTGGCACACCTCCAGCAGGTCCCACACCAGCTTTTTCAGGCTCCGGCCCATGTAGGGCAGTTCCTGCAGCGGTGACAGGCTGAGCTCTGCAAAAGGCCTGACAGCACTGGTTGCTCTGCTCAGCTCATCTTCCTCCTCTCCTCTGGAGCAGTCCTGCTCCCGGCGAGAGGCCTCCTCCCTTTGCCAGGCCAGCCAGCAGAGCACAGCTGCTGCAGCCACCCAGAAGAGCCAGTACTGCAAGATCCAAAGGAGTGGAACTTCTTCCAGGGCCCTCCTCCACTCGATGTCCTCCCACAGCTCGGTCATCTTCTCCTCTAGAAAAATCTGCCGTTCCTTCATCCGCTGGACAGCGACTGCATCGCTCTGGCCATCCTGTGTGGGCTGGGGCAGGACGGTCAGCACAGCCAGGAGGAGCACAGTTGCTGAATCCATGGCCTGCAGCAGATGGGAGACAAGTTTCTTGGGGCACTTGCCAACACAGAGAGCCCTGAGCACCAGTGCCAGGCCCCAGGGCACAACTCGGCACTGCTGGCAGGGACTCAGCTTTCGCTCAGGGCTACAAACCCCCCATGGCATCTTCCCCATGGCCCATCCATCCCAGCCTTCCCCCTGCACGTGCACTCACTGATTGCCCAAGTCCAACTGCCCTGGGGCTGCCTGCTGTTGTCCTTGGGGACAGCTCCCATTGTCACCTGTCCTCTGTGATGTCACAGCCACCAGACATACATCACGCAGCCAACAAGCCTGAAACGAGAGCAAGGCCTAAAAGAGTTAACTGAGATGTCTTACTCTGTTGAGAAAAGCCCCCCTCAACACCTGGTCTGCCTGAAATGTTCAGAAGAACTTTTTCTGTTCTGCTCACTGGACCTAAACCCAAGAAGAATGCTAGAAACGCTAGACAGTCAACCTAGAGGCCATGAATTTAGATTAGGTAGACATTTGAATAAGAGAAAAGGGCTTAGAACCAAGGGTTTTTGCAAGCTTCAGTAACTGGGACACCAAGAATGGGGAGGTAAGAAACGTCAAAGCAAGGAAGAAGAAAAAAGAACCCTCGATTTGAGGCTGAAGGCCGGAATGACCACTAGCAAGAGAAGAATCTGGAAGGCACTGCCCTAAGCTCCCCACGACCTCTGCCTATTATCAATATGCATGATTAGATGTTGCACATATTAATATGGCACGACTTTCTCCACCTGGCTGCAGAATCCATCGGAGCTCGGGAGCCCCTGGGCGCGCCCTGGGTAAGATTTACTCTGAGGGGCTCCCGTCCTCGACGGTTCACTGTGGGGGTGGACAAGGACTCGCTGCCTATTGATTAAAAGTTTTTATATTTGGTTTAGTCTGTTTTGGGTTTGGGGTTCCCATAAGACGAGGACAGGACACCGTCTCGCTGGGAGTAACCGACAAGGACGCTTTTCCTGGGGTGCGACCCCTGAGAGCTGGTTTGTTCCAGATTTGTTTGTATTTGGCCTGGGCCCTTTTGCTCACCCCCTTCCTCGACCCTAAGCCGCGGACCCGCCGAGTGGGCCGAAGACGGTGGCGTCAGCCGGTCAGTGTGGCCGGCAGCCACGCGTGCAGACCGAGAACCCAACAGAATGTGGGGAAGGCCCTGTTGGCCACTCAAGCACCACCTTATACTGCATCCTGGCCCTACGTAGTGTAATGTAGAGCTGATCAATGGGGTGTCAGGACTGCTGGGTCAAGTGATGTTCATCCTTCCATCCACACTGTGTTGCTCTGTGGGGACACCCGCTAAGCATGGGCACCGACCAGCCCCTGCAGATCCTGGTAGCCCTGGTCTGTCTGTGCAGGTAAGAACAGTTTATTGATAGGAAGCAAGCGAGAAAGCAAACATTTTAAACCCTTTTTCTTGTATCCCTTTAATTCCTTTTTACTAGCTAATATTGTATCCCTTTAATTCCCCTTTTACTAGCTAATACTGTAATAGAGACTGTTCACAGTATTGTAAGAACACCAATAGATAAGGTAGGTTTTTTGTATTCTTTTTTAGCTTTTGGTTCTCTTTGCTACTAATTTTTTTACACTCACTGCAATAAAAGATATTTTGTAGTGTTTGAATGACTGTTGTACTTGTCTTTATTCCGGACATGTATCCTAACACACTGGGACATCCATCTGTAGCCAAATGGTCACTGGAGGCTGACGGGAGACTCCCCAGGTCTGAACACAAATAGGGGCCCCTCACTGCAGCAGTCCCAAATACAGTTGAGTTCATAGCTACCATCCGAGAACAAGCCCATCAAATTATGGACACTATTGACATCACAGACATGGTTTTTATGGTTCCCCTGCAGGAAAAGGATCAAGAGCACTTTGCTTTCACGGGGGAGGGCCCGCAATGCACTTTTACCCGTCTCCCACAAGGATTTAAACACTCACCCACTCTAGCACATCATGCACTGGCACAGGAACTGTCACTCATTCCTCCTGCACCAGCACTAACAGTGTACCAATATATTGATGACAGTTGGGTAGCAGGAAAGGAAATTGCACCTGTGCAAACAACCCAAACAGACATTATCAGGCGTCTTGAGGCCCTGGACTTACATGTCCCTCCTGAAAAGGTACAACCTCCTTCACAAGAAGTAAAATTCCTGGGAATTTGGTGGAGGGGAGGAATGCTTTGTATTCCCCCAGACACGCTCACCTGCCTACACCAACTTAAACCATCAGAGAATAAAAAGGATTTGCAGCATGCTTTAGGCCTGCTGATCTTCTGGAGAAAACACATCCCCCATTTTACAAGAATTGCATGACCCTTACATGATTTGTTGTGGAAAAAAGCAAGGTGGGATTGGACCCCTTCACAAAGAAGCCCCACAACTCTTGATTTTTGAGGCCAACACACACCACTCACTAGGCCCCATACACCCCACCGATCCAGCACAAACTGAGGGGGGATTTGCAAGCTCCAGACTGTCCATACACTGATGGCAGAGAGGCCCTGATGGTCCCACCAGGCCTGTAGGGTTTTATTCACACCTTGTCAAAGATGCCCCTGGGAAAAGGGCTTATTTGTGGAGAGCACTGCTTTTGTGGAGCAGAAAAAATTGTCCCTCAGCAGTCTCTGATTTTAAGGGGACCCTTTAAGGTCATCGAGCTTGTTTTGACAGGAACCCCACCGCTTGACAGGGTGGCCCAGCTGGCTCCTGTTGGGAAATGGAATGCTCAAATTGGACATTATTGCACCATCCTTCAGGGAACAGAAGGAGCTCACAAAAATCCTCCCTGACAAGGTGAGGTGACTGTAAATAGCACAGCTGATTCTCCCCTTCTGTGGTTCAAGTGGCACCCCCACACTCAGAGCAATTGCAGAATGGGGGTTTACTGATGTCTCAGCTGTGCTGAAGGGGAAGTTTGGAAATATCGTGCTGTGGCTTTACAGGGACATCCAGGAGACAAAATAGTACCAGAAGGAGAAGGCAGTGCACAGGCAGGGGAATCAGGAGCAGTTTGGAGGGTATTTAACCATGAAGCTGAAACCTCTGACTCTGTATATGTTTGCACAGATTCTTTTGCTGTGTTGAAAGGGTGTACTGAGTGGTTCCCCTTCTGGGACAAAAATGACTGGGAAGTGAATTGAATCCTGTTGGGGTTTGATTCAGTCACTGCCTTTCTGGGCAGTCTTTGCCCGCATTCTCCACCAAAAAATGTCGTGGTTTTGCCCTGGCTCAATTTATTTTTATACCCCCACATACAATTACTATCAGTTGAGAGAAGGTTTATGTAGACAAAAAGAGACTGAATTGAAAAAAAAGTATGAGTATTTATTATTAACAAGCTAACACTAAAGAATTATATTTACAACAATTCTACTTAAGTAAAAGGTATTATGTATTTACAGAAGATGCTTTTCCCCCCACTTCCCTTTATATCAGTCCAAGGAGGAGAAGTAGTCTTTTTCTGTTCTCAGAATTCCAGCTCTCTCTCTCTCTCTAGTAACTCTGCAGCACTTTCGTCGCAGTTGGAACTTCTTTATCTCTCTCTCATTCTGTGTTGGCCTCCAGGGCTGGGCTTACCCCCCTCCTGGGCTAAAACCGAAGGCTGAGGGTTACCCAGGTCCTGAAGGGTTTCCTTCCATAGACTTGCAAGGGGACACTTGCTTACTATGGATCTTCTTCCACAGGGTTACAGGGGATAATGGTTACAGAGTTCACCCCTGTTTTCCTATGGAGGTCCCTCCCCATGGGAGAACAGTCCTTGATTGACTTCTCGGCATGGGTCCAGTCTGGATCCCTTACTCGGATCCCAATATCCCACCTGAGCCATTTTCTGCTCCAGCGTAGGTTCTCTCAGGGTCACAAATTTCTAGCACCAGCAGCATGGATCCCACACATGGATCCCAACATCCCTACCTGAACCGTTTTGTGTTCCAGCGTAGGTTCTAATACCTGTCAGGGTCATAAATCTTCAACAGCAGCAGCATGGATCTCTCACTGAGATCCCAAGCTTATCTGAGCCGTCTCGCTCCAGCATAAGCATCGATCCCTTCGAGGGTCACAAAGTCTTTAACAGGACTCTGCCTCATCTGAGCCGCTTTTACTCCAGCATAAGGCTTTCTCTGTTAAAGTCACAAATCTCTGGTGCATCCACAAGCTCCTCTGTGAGCCGCACGGGGAGTCTCTTCATCCCAACAAACTTCTACAGGTGGCAGGGTTTTGTTTTTCAGTCTTTACCCTGCTGAAGGGAGGGAGAGCGGAAAGGAGAAAAAGCAGCTCTCCCCCCTTCGAACTTTCTTCTCTCTCCTGTTGCAGCTTCAGTTGCCAGCTTCGACCTTGAAAGTCCTGTTATCTCATGGCTGGAATTCTTCTGCAGCGGTTTCTTGTCTAAGCAGTTTGTCTTTTAAACCTTTTTTTTTTCTTCACTCTCTCACAAGAGAGAAGGGAGGTTTCAGTGCTGCACCTGCCCCCCCCGGCCCAAGCCGGGGGAGGAGGGGGCCTTGGCCCTCCTCGGGCCCGCTACCCTCTTTCCTACATGGCTGCTGCTCTTAATTTCAACTGCTCCACAACCTTCTCTTCCGTTTTCTTAAAGATGTAATTAGCAAAGGCGTCACTGAACTTTTTGATTGGTTTTTTGTCCGGAAATCACCTGGACAAAACCATCCTCAGCCCCAGGGATGGGCTGGTGGGCAAAACCACGACAAATCCCTGTTTGGCAAAAGAAGAGATGGCCAGAAATTCTTGCTCTAGCAAAGAAAGGGAATTTTTTAGTTCGATGGGTAGCATCCCATCAGGAAAATGAAACTCCAGCTGGTCACTGGAACAACCAAGTAGATGAACTGGCCAGATTAGCCCCTCTAAGTGTAACAACTCCTGCAGAGAGCTGGGACACACTGTTAGAATGGCTGCACTTCAAGCCACAGCAGACAGGGGCACAAGATCTATGCAGAGCAGCAGGAAGCAGGGGATGGGCAGTGACTTGAGAGATGTGCCCCACCTGCACATCCTCATGTGAGCAGTGCAGAACCCGACTCGAGTGTCACCCTTTAGAACAAACCCCGTTACACAGAAGAGACAGAAAAGGGCTGTGGGACACGTGGCAGACAGACTAGATTGGACCCTTTAGAAAATCTGAGGGAAAACAGTATGTGTTAGTAGGAGTGGAAGTTGGGTCAGGATTAGTGCAAGCAGAAGCTTTCCCTTGGGCAACCAGTACAAACACTCCAGAAGCTCTTAAAATGGGCTTCAGTTTTTTCCCAAAACCTGGATCTATCCAATCAAACAACAGGTCACACCTCACAGCTGCCATCGTCCAGGAGTGGGCCAAGGAAGAAGGAATCCAGTGGATTTTTCACACCCCCTATTATCCACAAGCAAATGGCATAGTGGAAAGAACAAATGGCCTGCTTAAATGATTTCTAAAACCTCAGAAATCCAATTGGACTGAATGACTGTGGGATGATGTAAAAATGGTGAATGACCGATGGGGAGTAAATGGCTGTCCCGACCCACAGTTTTTTATCCACAGCCTCCCTCTTTGATACCCGCAACATCAAAACATAGTTTTCTATTTTTCTATTTTGTCCTGCTTTCCAGCAATTTCTTTTTTACTACCTACTGGGCATTGACTTTAAACCTCGAATAGGAACATGGTTTGATTTCAAGCTCTTCTTCAATGGGTGCCCTGGAATTGTAGCCTGGACTCTCCTTAACCTTTCCTGCACTGCCAAAGACCAGGAGCTGCATGGCCAAGTGACAAACTCCACGATCCTTGTCAGTGTGTTTCAGGTAAATGCAGAGGAGGAAATTAAGAAAGCAGTTTGGAAATTAACTCCTAATAAAGTAGACAAAAACCTCCTTCCATGGAAATTAAACTAGACGGGAAATGAAATTGGTCTGAAGAAGCTCATTCAGCTGATGAAGTAGTGGGACTTCTTTGGACACTTGTGTTGGTTTCCTTGGACACTTGTGTTCCTTCAGAGAGCCACTGGAAACACTACTGTTGACTCAGAGTGCCACCAGTGCCTTGGTCAGGTCTGCACCAGATTTCACTGGAAACTGAAGAAATGCTTTTCTGAGCCTCTGTTCTGGACACAGGCACAGCCTGATCTTGAATGCCAATGAAACAAAGACAAATTCCATGGTTTTAGTTGCAGCAGGGTTGGGTGGGTTTTTTCTGAGGGCAGCACTGCACCTGACTTTGTGTGTGTGTGTGAGACAGGCAGAAGTCCAAATGCCTGCACACCTCAGAATAGTCCATGTGGTGCTGTGCTTTGTACTGAGGAGACCCCAAGGTAATCAATACAGGGAAGAGTTTGGATTTTTGGCTTTTTCCTTCTCTCCTGCTTTGTTTGCATCCTGACAACTTCTCTCTCTTGTTTCACAGAGAAGTGCAGTTTTGGAGAGAGAAAGAGAGAAAGGGAAATGGAGGATGCAGAGTTTTGTGCAAGTTTTCCACAGCCGTAGCGGTGGAGTAGGTTTTTCCATCCTTTCTTCTCGTCTGTTGTGGGTCACTGTAGTCAAGTAACTGGTCTGGCATTCTGAGCACATCTTGCAAGTCAGTGACTGTTGTTTCTGTGCTCCCCAAGGTTTGTCTTTGGTTTCCCAGCCTGTCCAGCTGGGCACAGCCAATGCCGTGGGGGTGTTGATGTTGGGCTGGATTGGCTACCACATCTCCTGAGTGACCAAGCACCAGAGAAGGACCTTTTCTGTCGTACAGATGGGAACTGCAGGATCTGGGGGAAGAAACCTGAGGACATCGAGTGCCCCTCCATGTGTGTGGATGACCTCAGATTTTGTCAACAAATTAAATTTAAGGAATTCCGGAAGTGTGATTGAACCACTTTTGTCCTACAGGTTTTAATGACTGGCAAAAGGACAGTATTTATATAAATCAGAATTATTTACTACACAGTACAAAGGCTAAAACTACTAGTAGTACAGTATAAGATAGGATAGTGCACTTTATTGAAGCTGTCGGGGGTGGACCAGAAGAGGCCTACAGAGAGTGGAGAGAGATGCAAAAGAGCTACAAAGAAGGCTCAGAAGAAGAGATCTCTATCGAAGTCTCCTAGTAACTGCAGCTGTGCAGAACTGCTTGGGACCCAGCTACAAGACCATAGCCTTGCAGTTTCTGCAGATTCCCATGTCTCTGCCCCCAGAACAATCCTTCCATTCTTCCCTAAGCTCTCCCTTCCTGCTGCATGACCAGACATATTCCATGTAGCCTATCCCTCCAAGTTCACTTATCACTGGCTCACGGGATTCGAGGTTCCCTAGCAAGAAACCCACCTCTGTTCCTGAACTTTCTGTATCCCCCTGTATATAAACTCTTTTCTTGTTTTAATAAATGCCATTTTGTGGGTCACAACTCATCTGCGTCCCGTCTCCCATACAAGATGTGCCACTGGCTCTGTCGTGGGACCAACCCCACCTGCGATAGAAGCAATTCTTGAAACAATTCTATTAAAGCTAGCAAAAAGAAATAATTGTAGAGTTCTGGTGTCACTCACCCAGACCAACGGTCTTGGGGAGATTTCTTTTGCTCAGCCTTGAGGAGTGTCCTTGGAAGGCGTCCCCAGCTAAGGCAGGAATCTCCACACATACACCCCAAGAAGGGCTCTGTTAGAAGAAGTTGCCTGTAGGAAAGGGGACTGGACTGCTCTAGTATGAAGTGATTGACTGCTCCTCACAAATGTCCAGGCCAGTTACCAGCTTCTCTGTCACATGCAACTTCAAAAAGTAGGATGAGTGTTTGGAGTTTGGTGAACCAGGCTGGTTTGAGCATCATTCAACCCCAAAAACATTCCCATGGTGCCACTGGTAGCTCCCAGATCTCCCAGAGAGCTTGCAGGAGACCTTGCACTGTTGGCATTGTCTGATGGGATTTTAGGCCTTCTCAGGGTAGGTCCTCCTGCAGCACGGGTAGAGAGGTTGGTTGTGAAAGTCCATCCTGGAGATGCACAGGTACCCAAGAGTTGGGCTAGGGAGTGACATCCAGCAAGATCAAAGTGTTCAGGTAGAGCTGGACTGGCAGCACAAGGGGGAATTCTTCCTGGCTCGGTGGGCCCGTGACACCTCAGGTCCTCAGGGCAGGTGTGCAACACACAGCTGGGCTTGTGATCCAGGGCTGGATTTACCTATGGACACCACCTGCCAGCTTATCCAGAACTGTGAAACGTGCTGCCATCAAACAGGCCAAGAGGGTAAAGCCCTGTGGTGTGGGGGATGATGGCTGAACTAGAGATGTGGGGAGGCCTGGCAGATTGATCCCAGCACACTCCTCAAATCCACCAAGGCAAGCTCTCTGTGCTGAAAATGGTGGACACAAGCCCTGGAGTGCAGGAGACACACCCTGTGCCTCACAGCACTGCCCACACCACCATTCTGGACCTGGAAAAGCAAGTCCTGTGGAGACACAGCACTCCAGAAAAACTAGAGTTGGACAGTAGGACTCCTCTCAGAAATAACCCTGTGGACAGCTGGGACAGAGAGCTGGGCCGTGGATGTATCATATTCCCTGTCCTGCACCAGCCTCAGGGCAAAGTTGAATGGTAGAGTGGACTCTTAAAACCACATGGAAAGCAATGGGCAGTGGGACCTTCATACTCTGGGATCTGCATTTAGCAAAAGCCATCTAGTTAGTTAATACTGGAACCTGAAGAGAGAAATCTCCAGGCCAGTTTAGTGTGTAAGAGAAGCTAAAAAGAGCAGGTCCTTTAAGCAGGCCCACAGGCCTGGGGGAACACACACGACGTGTCCTCCCAGGCAATGGTTCGACAGTTGTATAAGATGGTCCGTCCAACCCCAGAACTATCCACCCCCCAGTCCTGCCCCCCAACATGCCCCAATTGGGTTTGGGGTCTTTGGGACCCCTTCTTCCTCATCTTGATCTTCTTCACAGCATGTCCAGTCCTTGGAGCGCCTCCAAAGTTCTGGCTTTGAAGGGTCTGTTGTGGTATCTTGTTGTCCAGGCCTGGGGTGCCACGTTGTCCAATAGAGTTGCTTTTCTACAATTCTACCTAGTAAAGAAGTCTAAACACGCTAAAGGAATTGAGAAAGTTTGATATTGAAATGGTTTGACCCTGGCAAGATGCCAGAGGCTTCTTAAAAACCACTTTACTGCCTCTTCTTCTCCCCTCTGCATCTGGACAGAGGAGAGTAAAAAAACTGTAAAGGAATTTTCATGAGTAGAGATCAGGATTGAGAGAAAGGCCATTATTAACAGACAAAACAAACTCAGAGTACAGATAAAACTTAGTTTTATTACTAAAAGACTAAAAAACAAAGCTAAATTCATTGCTAAACAGACTAAAAAAAAAGCTAAATTCATTGCTAACAGAATAAGAGCTAAAGAGTAAAAGAATAAAACTGTCTTAAAACAAAACACCTTCTTCCCCTCCCCCTCCCATCTTTCTTTCTCAGCTGTTCCTTCCTCCCCCCCAGATATGCAGGAGAACAGAGGGGGGGGGTGGTTTGCAGTCAAAATATTGTTGTTTTCCATTCTTTGGGTAGCAGCATCTTTTATAATCAGCTTTTTGCAGTCCAAAGATCTTCTATGGTTCCAAGGGGACTCATATTACCATAGTCTTTACCACAGGGGGTAATGGCTCTGAGTCCTTTCCCTGTTTCCAGAGGGGTCCCTTCCCATGGGAGACAGTCCTTGACAGATCTCTCCAGAGGGAGTCCATCCAGCCCTCCGACAACAATTTGTTTCAATTGTTGCCCCGTGGATGACTCCCCAAGGGGGTGCAGTCCTTCATGGGTTGAGCTGTATCCATATGGGAATCCTCCCAGGGCCACAGGTCTCCCTCAGGGCTTGGCTCCATCGCAGGCCTCCCACACGGTTATGACTTCTTCCATGTATCTACCTGCTCCAGTATGGACTTCTCCACAGACTGCAGGAAGGTTTCTACACCCTGAAAGTCTTTCATGGGCTGCAGGGGCTTCAGCTTTGCCCTGTTTCTGGGGAAGAGGGAGGGGGAAGGCCCCCTCCCTCTCTTTGCCCCCCCTCCTGCTGCAATGACCTTGGTGACTGCTTGCTCTCTCTCAGACTGGAATTTCTTCTGTGCCACACAGCCTTCTCTTCCTCTGTTCTTCAATATGTGCTCACAGAAGCGCATTTTCATTGGCTCAGCCTTGGCCAGGAGCAGGAAATTCACCCGGAGCTGGTTATCTTTGGCTTTTCATAGGCCAGTGAAAGCTTCCAGTAGCTTCTGACTGAAACCACTCTATAGCCCCTTCTGGCTATTAAAACCCATGACACTCTGCCAGGGGTGGAGTCTCTTGCCACAAGGAACTGCGGTGCTGAGGTATTCCTTCTCCTGCTCCTGCCATACTGCATCGGGAGAGAGCCCTGGCCTTGGGAACACCTGCTTTTGCTGAAGGAGACAACCGCCTGCACGTTGCTGCACAGGATCCTGAGGTGGCACTGCCGCAGCTTTCTGGGAGCCATTGCTTGGGCACCGGTGTCTCGGGGACAGGAGTTGCTGGGCCACCTGCTCCTGGCAATACCTTACTGCGATGGCCTGGGCTCCCACTCTTCCTTGCAACCTTTTCCTGGCCATGTGCATGGTCAGCCAAGAGTGGGTTCTGCTGAGAGCTGCAGGTGCAAGGGAGCAGTGACTCCCATCCATGGCGACTTCTCCATCTGCAGGCCAGCAGGTCTCACACACGGTCTGGGCAGGATGAAGGCTCTGTCCAGAGGTAATGCAGGTGTGCAGGAGATATTCCCTTTCTTGGTGCTCCACAGATGGAGAAATAGAGCGCCCTGGAGATGGGAACAGCTGCCTTTCCCACTGGAGGATCTTGTCCAGCACCTTCCTATATGGCACTGCCATGGCGTCCGTGGAGCCGTAGATTGGGCACTGGCAGCATCCCCTTGCTAGTCTGTCATCCTCTCTGCACAGCTTTGTCTAAATCTTCCTCTTGGTTTCCCATTCCAGGTGCACTGGAATACAGGCACTTCAGGAATGGTCCCAGGAGGACAGTCCATAATCCTATTTTGTAGGCTCATGAGAAGAGAGCTCTACTGAACAATGGGCGTGCGATCAGCTTGGGGTTATCTAGAGTCACCAAAGCTGCTGGGCGGGCTCAGGTTGGTTTTGGTCTGATAAATGCACGCGTCCCCGGAGGTCGACGCTCATTGGCATGTATTAGCTCTAGAATTACCACAGTTATCCAAGCAGTGTGAGAGGAGTGACCAAAGGCACTCGGCCCCACACAACCACCACTGGACGTGCTAGAGGAGATGGTGACCCGGCAAGGTGGGTTCGACCCGACTACCGAGGCCCCTTGACTGGGGCACCTCGCTCAGTAGCAGGCAGCGGCGCTGCGACCCGCGCCGATTGCAGCCTTTGTGGGGGGGGGCCCACCTGACCGCAGCAACCCCCGAGAGCCTTTGTTTCCCTCCGCTTTTGTCTCTCTCATTCTCTCTCTCGCCTCACGCTCTCTTGTCGGCTCAAGCCGCACCGCCACCCGACGCAGCTCGCGGCCAGCACCCACGGGCGCAACCCGGACCAAGGTCGGCACTGGCACCTCACCTATTTTTCGGGGACTCCTGAAAGGATGGTGGGGCCACGCAACCATCACACAGCTCGGGACAGTGAAAGAGCCCTCCCCTGCTGGGAGGGACAACACCTTGCCTGCCACGAGAAGCTGACGGGAAAGGAGACCACCTGGCCTGAACACAAACCTCCGCCACGCCACGGGCCGGCCGTGGAGGAGCACCGGCCCACCAGGGGCCCTTTCCCAAGCTTCCCAAAAAGCCTCATCCATCACAACAATGGAAACGACCCCATGGCCACGCTGGGACTGCAAACTGCGGAGGACGAAGTGCTCCAGGGCCACTGGCGGCAGTGGTTGCCACCACAATCGAGCACTCCCAGATGAGGAGACGACCGGTGAGCTGCAGGTGCTACCGGATGCCCGGCTCCGGACATACTGTGTCGGGAGCCCTCCAGGCGGCAGACCTTCTCAGAACCCAGTCCTCCAGCACAGCCGACGCCAGCGGGGCAGGCCCGACCGCACGGGCCGCCCGGCCGCCGTGGCTCCCGTGCCGGCCCAAGACGGGGGGGAGGAGCGAGGCGCCGCCGCCTCGCCCGCCACCATGGAGCCCCCAGGGCCTTCCCCACGCTCTGTCGGGTTCTCGGTCTGCACGCGCGGCCGCCGGCCACGCTGGCCGGCTGGCGCCGCCGTCTTCGGCCCGCTCGGCGGGTCCCCGGCTTAGGGCCGAGGAAGGGGGTGAGCACAAAAAGGGCCCAGGCGCGCACTGCCGCCGCCCGGCCCGCAAACGGGCGGTCCCGTCACCGAGCCCCTCCGGCAACCGGCTGAGCCGAGGCAAGGCCGCACGCCCACAGACAGTCCCCACCGCGCCGCCGACACTGACGCAGTCGACGGCGGAGGACAGGGCGCCGCCACCTCGGCCCGGGCCATCTTCGGGGCTCTCGGGAGGCAGCCGGGAGAAGCCCGCGCGCGCCGGCTCCACCGCCAAAGCCCAGCCGCCGGCCGCCTGCAACATTGCCCGCCACACACGGGCTCCGGCTTAGGGCCGGTCACAAAAAGGACGAGGCGCCGCCGCCTCGCCGCCGTCGCCCTCTGCTCGCCGAGTCCCTCGGGGAGCCGGCAGCCGCCGCCGGCTCGGGCTGGACGCTGGCGGGCCCCTGCGTGCCCCTGGGCCGGTCCCAGTCCCGCTCTCGCTCGCTCGCTCGCCTCCTCGTGCCTTCCACTCGAGCTCTCGATCTCTGCCTCGGGCCGCCCCGGCAGAACCGACCCGGAGCCACGCGGCTCCAACACTCTCTGTCTCTCTCGCCTTCCGCTCGTGGGGTGCCGGACGCCACCTCGCCCGCGCGAGAGTACGCGCCTCGCCTCGCCTCGCAGCAGACGCGGGGAAACGGTGCTCACGGAACCCGCGCTGCTCGGCAACCCCTGCCCATAGTACGGACAGACGCGTCCTGAGCCTGCCGCGCCTCCAAGAAGGCCCAAGGAACCTCACCGGGGTGGCGCGCGAGAGCACGCCGCCTTTTACCATGACCTAACTGGAGGCGGCGCACAACAGCGACCCCTTGCACGACTTCCGGGGCCGGCCGCGAGAGCAGGTCTACCCCGAGAAAGCCCGCCAGCAGCCCAAGTCCCGCCGGAGCCGGGTAGACCTGCTCGCCCGTTGCCGAGAGGCCGCGGGGACGTCAGACCACCGTCCCCAGAGCGACTGGGCTCGGAAGTTCTTTCCCACTGTTTTTCCCAGGCTCCAGCAACTGCCTCTCATCACTAATTTGCTTTGTGGTTTTGGAAGGAATGTCTTCAGCAACCAGTTTATTAATGTTCCATTTACCTTTGTACTGTTTCATCAGTTTAATCAGCAGCTCCTCTTCTTCTTTTGTCCAGCACCCGTAGTGGGTTCCTTGTTGAGATGCAGCTTTTGGGTGGGAGGCAGCAGTCCTTTCTTTGTTCCTTTCAACAGGGTGTGACAGTCTTTTGTGTTGTCCCAGGCCAATTTTAGATTTGAAACTCCTCCCACATACCTCACAGGTCCACTCCCCAGCTGCAGCAGTTTCTGCAAGTCCTGTAAGGTAGGGAAAATGGCAGGCAATACTATGTCATTTAGAATTTTCCCTTCCACATTTTACACATTGAAATTTACCCTAAGAGAGTACCAGCTACTCCCCCTCTTTCCCCGCACTGCACCGGAGGCACCTTCTTTCGCCCTCACAGCACCGGGCAGAAAGCCCAGGGCCTCGGCACACGCCCTGGGCCTTCCCTAAGCTCTCGCTAGCAGCTTCTGCCTCTAAGCTGCCCCACCCAGTCCGCCCCTCGGCACCTCTGCCGCTCAGCGCCCTGGGCCGCAGCCGTGTCACTGTCCAGAGAGTGCCAGCTACACCCTCTCTTTCCCTGCACTGCACCGGAAGGATGTTCTTTCACCCTCACAGCCCCAGGCAGTATTCCCAGGGACTCTGCTGAGGGATTTGGCTAAGCCCCAACACCAGCTCTAGTGGTGGGACTAAGACACCACGTGCACCCACTGGGCTCGGAGCCTGGATCCACCCGAAAATGAGACGCCCGAAGCTGGGCGCCCAGGCTCTAGGTCCCATCACCGGGAGGAGATCTACCCGTCAGCCACCGGGAGGCCTGAGCCTCAGTGCCAAGGCTACAAGGGCCCTCGCCAGGAACAAGTCTGCCCGGAAGGCAACGGCAGCCCCGAGCCCCAGAGCCCAGGCTATAAGGACCCTGGTTGGGAACAGCTCCACCCAAAAGGCACAAAGTGAGCCTCGGTGCCCAGGCTCGAAGGCCTCCCAAGGGGAACAGCTCTACCCGGAAGCCAAGAGCAGGTCCGAGTCTCGGCGCCCAAGTTCTAAAGGTCCCCGGACCCTAACCCTAACCCTAAGCTTAACCCTTACCCTAAACCTAATGGACCCTAACCCTAACCCTAACCCTAACCCTAACCCTAACCCTAATGGACCCTAACCCTAACCCTAACCCTAATCCACTAACCCTAACCCTAACCCTAATCCACTAACCCTTACCCTAATGGTCCCTAGCCCTAATGGTCCCTAGCCCTAATGGTCCCTAACCCTAACCCCTAACCCTAACCCTAACCCTTACCCTAACCCTAACCCTAACCCTTACCATAACCCCTAACCCTAACCCTAACCCTAACCCTAATAAAAGGGTCATGGGTGACATCACTGGGGAAAAGTGACATCACTGGGGATTGGTGAAAACCAAGAGACAACTGTGATGTAACATGGACATCGGTGACATCACTTGGGACATCAGTGACATCACAAGTAGATGGTTGACATTAAAGTGACATTAGTGAAAACATTGGGGCTGTTGGTGACATCACAGGGGACAGTGGTGACCTCACAGGGAGATAGGTGACATCATTGGGGACCAATGACATCACAGGGGACTGTTGACAAGAAAGAGACAGCCGTGACGTCACAGGGACATCACTGACATTGGTGACGTGCTGCGGACCTGGTGCCACGGCTCGGCACAGTGGTGATATCACAGAGACAGCAGGACATCATTGGGGACATTGTTGACATCACAGGGGACAGTGATGACACCACAAAGACACCCATGACATCACAGGGGCATCAGTGAAATCACGGGGGAACAGTGACATTACAGGGGAATGATGAAAACAAAGAGACAGCAGTGATGTCACAGGGACATCAGTGACATAACAGGGACAGGGATGACATCACAGAGACAGCAGTGACAGGATTGGGGACCAGTGGCATCACAGGGGACTGGTGACAACAAAGGGACAGCCGTGATGTTGCAGGGACATCGGTGACATCACAGTGACTTCACAAGGATAGGGGTGACATCACAGTGACACCACTGACACCATCTGGGTCTTTGTTGACATCACAGGGGACAGTGGTGACCTCACAGGGAGATAGGTGACATCCTCGGGGACCAGTGACATCACAGGGGACTGTAGACAAGAAAGGGACAGTCGTGATGTCACAGGGACATCACTGACATCGGTGACGTGCCGGGGATGTGGTGCCACAGCTCAGCACAGTGGTGACATCACAGAGACAGCAGGACATCATTAGGGACATTGTTGACATCACAGGGGACAGTGATGACACCACAGAGACACCAGTGACATAATGAGTGACATCTGTGACATCACAGGGGACATCGATGCTTTCACAAGGCCCGGGGTGACATCACAGAGACATCGGTGACATCACTGGGGTAATCGGTGACTTCACAAAGACAGGGGTGACATCACAGAAACACCACTGACATCATCAGGGACACTGCTGTCGTCACAGGGGACGGTGGTGACGTCACAGGGACAGAGGTTACATCATTAGGGACGAGTGAAATCACAGGAGACTCATGGCAAGAAAGCGATACCTTGGAGTTTTGATGTTTTGATTTTTTTAATTTTTGTAGATCTTAGAAGTAGTTATGTAGTAAATGTAGATTTTAGAGTAGCAGCATATTATCCCTTTACCCTTAACACACCAGCTCAAACCCCTGTTACCCATTCCCATATCAATTCCCTAAATTCCACAGCCTGTTTAGTCTCTTTTTCAAGGTAGAATTGTAGAAGAACACCCTAACCCTACGGAACAAGATACAGCCGTAGACCCAACAACCTTCAGGCCTAGAATTCTGGAAGGCCTCCAAGAACATTACGTGCTCTGAGGAAAATGAAGATGAAGAAGAGGGGGTCCCAAAATGCCCCCAGACCCAATTTCCAAGAGGCGTGGCAGGGGCAGAACCTGGGTGGTGGCTGGACGGGGATTGGGCGAAAATCATTATAAAAACTGTGGACATCTGTATTTCGGGAGCGTGCGCTGAGGGTATTCCAGAAAGCCTGGGGGGCTCATTAAAATTTTGTATCCTTATCTTATCTCCTACCTAATTTGGCTTGGAGTCTTTTTTCCCCACAGCCATTTAGGCAACAAAAGGACAGTCATGATGTCACAGGGAAATCAGTGACATTACGGGGACATGGAGCCACCGCTGGGGACAGTGGTGACATCAGAGAGACAGCAGTGACACCACTGGAAACCAGGGACATCACAGGGGACTGGTGACTACATTGGGAAAGCCGTGATGTCACCGGGACATCGGTGATGTCACAGGGACATCGGTGACATCAGTGAGGGCCAGTGACATCCCAGGGGACTGGGGACAACAAAGGGACAGCCGTGATATCACAGTGACATCGGTGACATTATTGGGGACATTGGTGACTTCACAAGGACAAGGGTGACGTTACAGAGACAGCAGTTACATCATCAGGGACATTGGTGACATCCCAGGGGACAGTGGTGACATCACACAGACACTGGTGATATCACTGGGGACCAGTGACCTCACAGGGGACTGGTGACAAGGAAGGGACAGTTGTGATGTCACAGGGACATCGCTGACATCAAAGGCATCTGGTGACATCACAGGGATCATGGATGACATCACTGGGGACATCGGTGACATCACAGGGACAGGGGTTCCACCCCTGGGGATAGTGGTGCCATCAAAGGGACAGCCATGACATCACATGGGTCCTGTAACATCACAGGGACATGGTGCCACCGCTGGGGGCAGCGATGACATCACAGGGACTTCAGTGACATCATTGGGGAACAGTGACTTCACTGGTAGAGTGCTAACATCACACGGGACAGCTGTAAAATCACTGGGGACACAGGCACCACCCCTAGGGACAGCAGTGACATCACTGTAGACCAGTGTCATCACAGGTTTCTGATGACATCACAGGGACATCGCTGACATCACAGGGACAGTCACTGACATCACAGGGACAGTGGTGACATCATTAGGGACATCAGTGACATCACTGGGACAGTGGTTCATGACTGCTGCAGCCACTGCTGTCAAACAGGTGGGCCATCCCTTGCTGACTCCATCCCACTGTTTGCAGTCGAGTACAGCCCTCCTGGATGGCCCTGCTTGGTGGCCCAAGACCCCCAAAGACATTCCTTGATGCTCATGCGAGAACAACCAAAAGGGCTTCGTCCCGTCAGGCAAAGCCCATGCCAGAGCCCTCCTGAGCTCCCGCTTCAGTCGTTTGAAGGCCTCGTCTGTCTCAGGGGTCCAGATGATGTTATTTTAGGTTATTTTCAGCAGGTCATATAAAGGCTTTACAAGTACTCCATACTGATAGAACCATAAAATACACCAACCTGTTATTTCCTGAAAGGCTTGGAGATCTCTCACTTTTTCTGGTCAGGGTGTCTGGCAGATGGCTTCCTTTCCTGCTGTTCCCAGGGAACATTGCCCACTGGAGACTTCATACCCCAGGTATACCACTTTCTCTTACACCAGCCGTGCTTTCTGCTGCAAAATGCGGTAACCATATAAACCCAAGAAGTTTAAAAAAGAGATTATCCACTGCACACACACTTCTTCTGTTCCGGTCACTATTAATAAGTCATCTACATATTGTACAAGAACGCCATCTGCCGGTGGCTGCTGCCATTGTTCTTGACTAGCTGGTTACTGAACAAAGTGGGACTATTTTTAAAATTCTGTGGTGAGACTGTCCAACTTAATTGCATCTTTCTCCCTCTATGGAGACAGAAAAAGGCATCTTTTAAAATCTAACACTGTGAATCAAATCAAATTCTCTCTCAATTTTATTAAAAGTGTATAGGGATTTGCTACCACGGGGTATAGGGTTTTAGTTATCTCATTTACTCCCCTTAAATCCTGAACCTAGTATGTAAGTTCCACTTGGTTTCTTAACTGGGAGAACTGGGGTGTTAAAGTCTGATTCACGCTCTATTAGAAGTCCCAACTTCAAAAGTTTTCACTTCTTGGTTTAATTCCTTTTCTGTCTTCTAACCTCAATGGGTATTGTTTCCTGACTACTGGGTTTTGCTCCTGGTAATAATTCTATCTGAATAGGAGTTGTTTTTTTGATTTACCGGGTAGATCTGTAGCCCATTCCAAGGAATAGACTTGATCTAAAATTTGACTGATATTTTGATTGTTTTGCTCTGGCTTTACGCAGTTCAGGACCAAACTCAATGCTGCTATTAGTTGTTCTTTGTTTACCTGAAATTCAAATTTACTTTTTTCAAATTTAATCACAGCTCCCAGGTTTTCCCACAAATCTCCACCCAACAGAGGCTTTGGGGAATTAGGTAGATATAAAAATTGATGAATTCCCTTTTTTTCCCAACTTTGTACTGAAGGGGTTTCAGAAAGAAAGCTTTTTCTGATTGGCCTGTTTTTTATCACTTTTAGGCACTAGTTCTTGGTTTAGAACTGAAAATGTGGCTCCAGTGCTGATCAGAAAGTTTAAGTCTTTTTCACCTTCCCCTTGCTCCATTTTAACCAATGGGTCTGCTAGGGCATGTTGCCTAAATGGTTGTGGGGAAAAAAGACTCCAAGCCAAATTAGGTAGGAGATAAGGATACAAAGGCTTTAATGAACCCCCAGGCTTTCTGGAATACCCCCAACGTGCACTCTCAAATACAGGTGTTCACAGTTTTTAAAATGATTTTCACCAGCCACCACCCAGGTTCTGCCCCCACCACGCCTCTTGGGAATTGGGTCTGGGGGCGTTTTGGGACCCCCTCTTCCTCATCTTCATCTTCCTCAGAGCACGTAATGTTCTTGGAGGCCTTCCAGAGTCCTAGGCCTGAAGGTTGTTGGGTCTATGGCTGTATCTTCTTGCACAGATTTTAGGGTGTTCTTCTACAATTCTACCTTGAAAATGAGACTAAACAGGCCAGTGGAATTTAGGGGAATTGATATGGGAATGGGTAACAGGGTTTGCTATGTGTGGTTGGTGTGTTAAAGGGTAAAGGGATAATATGCTGCTATTCTAAAATCTACATTTACTACATAACTACTTCTCAGATCTACAAAAATTAAAAAATCAAAACTCCAAGGTATCAGAATGACTCACTGGTGCCCCTCATTCACTGGTCTGATAAGTGATGACAGCTCCTCCTGGGTTCCTATTTGCCAATGTAGGGCAATCCCGTTTCCAGTGTCCCTCCTGCATGCAATAGGCACATTGATTTTGTCCCACTCTTGCTTGTTGAAAAGGTGATCCCCCTCTTCCTTGCATCGCCTGCCCTCTGCCACGACCCCTAATATTTGAATTCTGAATTAAAGCAGCAACCACAACCTTTGTAAGTTTTCTATCTTGTCTTTTCTCCCTATTGTTGTGCACTTTCCAGGCTTCATTCATGAACACCTCTAAATCTTTATTGGAAGGATAATCATTTTTCTGTAACCTTTTTCTAATATCAGGGTTACTTTGTCCCATTAACAACCCCACCAGTTGTTGTTTACCTGTCTCTGATGACGGATCCAGGGTAGAGTATTTTCTCATGGCAGCTCTAAGTCTGGCTAAGAATGCTATGGGGGTCTCGTCCCGTCCTTGCCTTACATCGTACAAGGCAGCCCAATTCACTGCTTCAGGTATAGCATTCTGCAATCCCACCTGGACCAATCTTCTATACTATACTTATTCTATAAGTTCCAATAACTTATACTGCTCCGGGTCATTTGGGTCCCAGTTAGGTTTTTGCACTGAAAAAATATAATCTATGTCTCCCATTAAAACATTTGTTGCAATCTGCCCTTCCACATGATTTCTTGCTGCTTTTACTACTAGCTCTTTTTCTGTTTCTGTCAATTCTGAGAGAATCAAGTTGATATCTGACCAATCTATTTCCCAATTTTTCACAATTAATTCACATCTCTTACCCATCTTTTCAGGATTTTCCTCAAACAGTTTTGCTTCCTCCCTCCAGCTGCTCAACTCACTTGCCAAAAATGGCACTTTCACTTTTGGTTGAGTGCCTGCAGCTGTTATTACCGATCTTAAACGGGCAACAGTGTGGCTGCTCTCAGCTCTCACTTTTCTTCTACCCCTAGTCTTGCCCCGAGCTTTCTGTCCAATGGTCCAACCCCGATGTGTACTACTCACCCCCTCTTAGGGGTCTTCCATACTCTCTGCTATACTTTCACTGTCTATCTAATCCCGATTCCTGGGGGCTGTCAGGTCTCTGCCTAATAGGCTCTGGTCTCCAATTTACCCTACCAGGGGTCGGTTGGAGTTCCTGAGGGTCTATAATGCTCTCCTCATCACTCTCTCTTTTCCCAACTTAAGACACTGCTGTCCAACACTACAAGTATCACAGCAGTGCTTCTTAGGCTTATGATTTTTCTGACTTTCTTCAAATGACAAAACAAAAGAGTCTTGTGGTGGGATATTCCGCAGTTTTTCTGCCATTCAGGTTTATTTCTTAAGGTGAAAAACATATCTGCGTCCATTACTTCATCCCACCTTTGCTCCCTACGGAGAAACAGCATGAGCTGTAAAATTGGAGTGGAATTAAGACTTCCTTTGGGTAGCCATTTTTCACCATCACCTAATGTATACAGAGGCCACCAGTTCTGACAGTACTCTAAGAATGTCTTTTTGTTCACATTCCCTCCTGGAATTCCGCCTAATTCTTTCCAGTGTTTTAAAACGCATCCCAGAGGTGTTTTGGTATTTACCTCTTTGCTCAGCCCATTCCTCATCCTTCTAAGGAGTCGGGTATATCTATCTACAACATATCAGTTGCTACTGGCAGCACCGTGCTTTTCTCAGAGCATATACCACAGTCCAAGACCTCTATTTAGCCTTAATTCTCAGTCTCTTTGTGGGGATAACAGACCTTAGCTACAACCCCTGTTCATCAGATTAAATCAAATTATTGAGCACTCCCAGCATCAGTAATATACCACCCTGTATAAGG
The DNA here is from genome assembly GCF_022539395.1 of Myiozetetes cayanensis. NCBI lineage: Eukaryota > Metazoa > Chordata > Aves > Passeriformes > Tyrannidae > Myiozetetes > Myiozetetes cayanensis. Next base: position 11,517 of record NW_026087418.1, on the reverse strand, counting down.
ATCATGAACCCACACAGTTTCCCAATTACTAAAGTTCTCAATTACTAAGAGATGGTATCCCTTTCATTCTAAATGATCTATATAAATTTAGGCAATGTTCCTCGTAATTCTTCAAGCACTTCCTGCTGCTGAATTTCTTGTTCCAATTCTAATTGTGCTCTGCTCCACTCAACATCCTCTAGCCACGTTGGTTTCTTATAAAACTCTGGTTCTCCTCTCAAAATATTCCTCAGTCTATCCCACCACTTCATATATTCACTGATGGATCACTTCGTCCATTTCTGGCCAATGCCCAGCACAGAACCACAGACTGGGACTCCTCACTCGCCTTGCAGTAAAAACTGCCTCTCATACACACACTGACACACTCCAAGCTTTCCCAAAAGTTTCCCTCTCTCATCGGTTTTACACTGTTTAATCGCATTACCACACAAAGTCGCAAGATGTCGCAGTAGACCACAAAATACACACTTCACAGCGGATTGGAGGAAACTTTTAGAAACACAAACCTGTTAGTTGTAGGACTGATGTCTTGCCCACTGAGTTTTTCAAAGCTTTAATTAGCCCCACACCTGATACAATATAAATTCAGAGTTGGATTTAACACAATCTCTTGCATTCGCCTTGGTCTTCAAGTGTATTTATTACAATGGTTGCATAGAACCCTCACATATAATAAGCAGTTGCAAAAGGACAAATTTTAATTCTAGGTTTCAAACGGCATGGTAAGTTCTCAGCTACTAGCTCAGAGTTACCAGAATCACTTCCCATAAAAGATTTTTACTTGACTCTAATTTAAAACATAGAACAAGACAGCACACCAAACAAACAAGACAGATAAAACCACAGAAAGATATTTCAGTTGTTACATTTCAGGAGTTCCTTAACAAGACAAGAAGAAAATCCAAAGGAAACGTAGCATCTTAGCTCCCCAAATCTTAAGAAAACCTAAAGGAAACTTTTTGTTTCCCAAATCTTAAAAAAACCCAAAGGAAGCATAAGAACAAAGCCCCCAAATCTTCAAGTCAAAACGAACAATTTTTGGCCAAATGCAATATCATACAAACTGACAAGGCGTCTGTCGTGGTTTTGCTCTGGCTCAATTTACTTTTATACCCCCACATACAATTACTATCAGTTGAGAGAAGGTTTATGCAGACAAAAAGAGACTGAATTAAAAAAAAAGTATGAGTATTTATTATTAACAAACTAAAACTAAAGAATTATATTTACAACAATTCTACTTGAGTAAAAGGTACTATGTATTTACAGAAGATATTTTTCCCCCCACCTCCCTTTATATCAGTCCAAGGAGGAGAAGCAGTCCTTTTCTGTTCTCAGAATTCCAGTTCTCTCTCTCTCTCTCTCTCTCTCTCTAGTAACTCTGCAGCACTTTCGTCGCAGTTGGAACTTCTTTATCTCTCTCTTATTCTGTGTTGGCCTCCAGGGCTGGGCCTACCCCCCTCCTGGGTTAAAACCGAAGGCTGAGGGTTACCCAGGTCCTGAAGGGTTTCCTTCCATAGACTTGCAAGGGGACACTTGCTTACTATGGATCTTCTTCCACAGGGTTACAGGGGATAATGGTTTAAGAGTTCACCCCTGTTCCCTATGGAGGTCCCTCCCCATGGGAGAACAGTCCTTGATTGACTTCTCGGCATGGGTCCAGTCTGGATCCCTTACTCGGATCCCAATATCCCACCTGAGCCATTTTCTGCTCCAGCGTAGGTTCTCTCTAGCACCAGCAGCACGGATCCCAAACATGGATCCCAACATCCCTACCTGAACCGTTTTGTGTTCCAGCGTAGGTTCTAATACCCGTCAGGGTCATAAATCTTCAACAGCAGCAGCATGGATCTCTCACTGAGATCCCAAGCTTATCTGAGCCGTCTCGCTCCAGCATAAGCATCGATCCCTTCGAGGGTCACAAAGTCTTTAACAGGACTCTGCCTCATCTGAGCCGCTTTTACTCCAGCATAAGGCTTTCTCTGTTAAAGTCACAATCTCTGGTGCATCCACAAGCTCCTCTGTGAGCCGCATGGGGGGTCTCTTCACCCCAACAAACTTCTACAGGTGGCAGGGTTTTATTTTTCAGTCTTTACCCTGCTGAAGGGAGGGAGAGCGAAAAGGGAGAAAAAGCAGTTCTCCCCCCTTCGAACTTTTCTTCTCTCTCCTGCGACTGCAGCTTTGACCTTGAAAATCTTGTTATCTCATGGCTGGAATTCTTCTGCAGCGGTTTCTCGTCTAAGCAGTTCGTCTTTTAAACCTTTTTTTTCTTCACTCTCTCACAAGAGAGAAGGGAGGTTTCAGTGCTGCACCTGCCCCCCCCGGCCCAAGCTGGGGAGGAGGGGGCCTTGGCCCTCCTCGGGCCCACCACTTCTCTCCTACATGACTGCTGCCCTTAATTTCAACTGTGCCACCAACCTTCTCTTCCGTTTTCTTAAAGATGTAATTAGCAAAGGCGTCACTGAACTTTTTGATTGGTTTTTTGTCCGGAAATCACCTGGACAAAACCATCCTCAGCCCCAGGGATGGGCTGGTGGGCAAAACCACGACAGCGTCCCTTCTCATAACCCTGTGAGACAACGTCCCATCTCCATCTTAAGGGGCAAATTCAGTAAAATCAAACAAAAAGCAAATATAAATACTTTTTTATGTTGAACAGAAGTCCTTGTCCACCTGTGAGAAGCCAAGGGCTCGGGAAATGTCACCGATCTCCAGGCCCCCTGGATTCCAGCACCAGCGGAGTTAACTCCTGCTGGCTTGCCAGGACTGATGTAAAAACAGCACAGAATTAAGGGCTCAAGAGACAAATTTTGTCTTTAAGCAGCAAGGTATTTATTTTGAGCACCATTGGGGATGCTGGCCAACTTGCATTTGACAAACTAGCTCCCGAGTTTCCGGTGAAAAGCCAGGTAATTTATACAGTTTTCATGAGAGGTCACAACATCTTTACCTACATATTCATATGATTGCAACATCTAACCATGCATAGTGATAATAGGTGGGGTTTAGGGGGAGCTTGAGGTGGAGTCTTCTAGAATTGTCTTTTTGGGGTGGGGGTTGGATGGTCATTCCTGTTCTTCAGTCACATCTTGGGGATCTTTTGCTCTTCATCCTCATGTGAACTTTTCAACTTTCTTTGTTCAATGACCTAGTTTCTGGAGTTTGCAAAATCTCCTGAGCCATGGCCTTCTTATCCCCCTCAAATGCCCACCTTATCTTTATTTATGACTGCTGGGCTGCTCAAAGAACATCCCTTCTATCTCTTACTTCAGTACAGTCAGCAGAACAGAACAAGCTGTCTCTGTTATATTTCAACATGACCAGAGCACCTTTGACAGAACATGCTACCAATCTCCATCTTAGTTAATCCTTAAAAACCCTGCTCTGTTTCATGTACAGGAGCGTGGCGGGCTTGCAGGCGGCAACTGGGAGGATAGCACAGGACAAAGGATTTTAGGCATTGATGGGTGGTTGAATGGAGAGAGGTTTAGGGCCTGGACCAAACAAGTGGTAAAGCTGGGCATTTACTGCCTGCTAGTGCTTGTCAGAAAACCAAAAAGGGGGAATTGTGGGAAAGGGCTGGGCTGTGGGCAGCTTAGGCCTTGAATTGGAGCAGTTCCAGCTGTGAGCTGGTAAAGGAATGTAAACATCCAGAATGAGAAAATAGAAAAGGAAAAACTGCAGTAAGTAACAGGTGTTGTTTTGAGATGTGCCAGCAGGTGAAAAAACACTGAGCACCTCTCAGAAGATGAGCTGAAGCGTGTCCAGAGGCACAGAGCCAATGAAGAATAACTTGTGTGGCGTGGACAGGGGAAAAGCCTAGAAAAGATCTCTGGGTGTTGTTAATAAAGGTCATTGCCTGCCAACAGTCTGAGTGTGCGTCTTTGGAGTCTGCTGCAAGTGCCACCCCCAGGACACGGGTGACACCCTGGAGACAGGGGTGACATCACTGGGGAGCAGTGATATCACAAGGACACCGGGTGACACCCCCGGGGACAGCGGTGACATCAAAGAACACTGGTGCCATCAAAGGGATATCAGTGACATCACTGGAGACCAGTGACATCACAGAGGACAGCAGTGACATCACCAGGACTAGTGACATCACTGGGGACAGAGGTGACTTCACAAGGACATTGGTGCCATCAAAGGGACAGTGGTGACATCACAGGGGACAGTGATGTCATCACAGGGACAGGGATGCCATCACAGGGAACAGCAGTGCCATCAAAGGGACAGCGGTGACATCACTGGAGACCAGTGACAACACAGGGATCTGGTGACATCACAGGGACATCACTGACATCACGAGTACATGGTGCCACCACTGGGGAGAGCTGTGACATCACAGGGACCAGTGACATCGCTGAGGAGAGCAGTGACATCATTGTGGACACAGGGAGGACCCCTGGGGACACTAGTGACATCTCAGGGGACAGTGGTGACAACCGTGGGGACAGCAGTGACATCACTGGACACCAGTGACATCACAGGTGTCTGGTGACATCACAGGGACAGTGGTGACATCAAAGGGTTAGCTGTGACATCCTTTGGAACATCAGTGACATCACAGTGGACATTGGTGACATCATTGGAGATGCTGGTGACATCACGGAGGACAGGTGACATCACAGGGTACAGCAGTGACATCACAAGGACACTGGTGGCATCACAGGGACTGGTGATATCATCGACGGCCCAGTGACATCACTGGGGACAGTGGTACCATCGAAGGGACAGAACTGACATCACTGGGGACACTGCTGACACCCCTGGGGACAGCGGTGAAATCAAAGGGACACCAGTGACATCACAGGGACATGGTGACATCAAATAGACAGCAGTGATGGCACAGGGACAGAAGTGACATCACTGGAGACCAGCAACTCTCTGGTGACATTGGGGACCAGTGCATCAAAGGGCACTGGTGACATCATAAGGACATTGGTGACATCACTGGGGACCAGTGACATCACAGGGAACTGATGACATCACTGGGGACACAGGGACCACTCCTGGGGAGAGTAGTGACATCACAGGGACATCGGTGACATCAAAGGGACAGTAGTGGCATCATAGGGACAGCAGTGACATCACTGGGGACATTGGCGACATCAGAGGGAACAGCGGTGACATCACAGGAGACCAGTGACATCACAGGGGTCTGGTGACATCATAGAGACATCAGTGACATCACGGGGACATGGTGCTACCGCTTGGGACAGTGGTGACATCACAGGGACAGCAGTGACATTTTGGGGACACAGGGACCACCCTTGGGGACAGCTGGGACATCACATGGAACAGTGGTGACATCTGTGGAGACAGCAGTGACATCATTGGGGACATTGCTGACATCTCACAGGACAGCAGTGACATCACTGGAGACCAGTGACATCACTAGGGACAGTGGTGGCATGACAGGAACAGCATTGAGATCAGAGGAACAGTGGTGACATCATTTGGGACACTTGGGAAACCCCAGGGGACACCAGTGACATCACAGGGACATCAGTGACATCATTGGGGACCAGTGACATCACTGAGGAGAGCAGTGACATCATTGGGGACATAGGGACCACCCCTGGAGACAGCAGTGACATCACAGGGACAGTGGTGACGTCCGTGGGGACAGCAGTGACATCACTGTCTAGCTGACATCACATGGACTGCGGTGACATCAGTTGGACAGCTGTGACATCATTGGGAACATCAATAACATCACAGGGACACTGGTGACATCACTGGGGATGTTGGGGATGTTTGGAGGCTTTTGGGAGGGCACCTGCCCTTCAACACGGCACCCAGCACACCCCAAAAAGTGCTGGGACCCCCCTCAACCGATGGGAAGGGGTGGGAGAGGTCAGAAGAGTGGGGAGGGCAGCGGGGCTTTGGCTTCCTGTCCCCTCTTCCGTGTGACAGCATCGTGTCCCCAACCCCCGGGCCGTGTCCCCAACCCTGTGCCCCCTGGCTCTGCCAGGACATGGAGGACCAGGTCGGCTCCATGGGCTGAGGCCGTCGGGACGAGCGGGGGCTGCGGGGAGCCCCCCGTGCCCCCGGGGTGCAGGGACTGAGGGAGTCGTGTCTGCTGGGCCCCCCCAGCTTGGTGGGGGAGAGGAACTCGAGGGGGTGGTGCTGGGGCAGGGTGATGCCACCCCTCGGGTCCCCAAGAGCTGCTCAGGGTGGGGAAACTGAGGCACGGAGTGAGGGAGGAGGGGCTGGGGGGGCTTTTCTGGAGGCCGTGGTTGGCTGCTGTGCCACTTCCATGCTGAGACCACCAAAAGAGGGAGCAGAGGGATTTTTGGGGGCACCCAGTTCCTCCTGCTCCTGTGCAGGGGGGTCTGCAGCAGTTTGGGCCGGTCTCACCAGGGGTCTGCCCCAGGACACCCTGCCTCGGGCTCTGGGGGTGAGGGATCTGCTGTGGCCTCATGGGGTCGGTACCATAATAAACAGCTGTCACCGTGTATATAGAGATCAAACTCAGAAGGCAGGGACTAATTTGGATGTTTTGGGAACAAGGTAGAGTCTTACATGAAGTACAAAAGGACGATACTTCCTGAGGATCTGGGAAGTTTTCGGGAAAGATCATCTTGGTTTCCAGGGCCCTCTAAATGGGTCAAATGAATAACAGGGACTGTGGTGACAGTGATTATAGTCTTTCATGCATTTCTGTGAACTGCTGTACTAATGTTTGTAACCCAAAGTATTATAAAGCTTATCAGGGAGACTTGCTGGAAATTTCAACAAGTCTCAGAAAAGGGAAATGTTGGGAAAATCTTTAATTTCAACAATTAGTGTTGAAGTCTTGTGAATTCCTTCAGTGGAACAAGACAGGGCTTGGTCCTGTAACCACCCATGGCTGCATAGGTGGATACAGGTAGGCAACCCTAACCCTAAATCATAGCTCATAACACTAACCCTAACCCCGACTCATTATCTACCTAGTGTAGCAGGTGCGCCACTTTTGGCATTGTACAAACAGCAAGAGCTTTCTTTTGCAGGCAACTTTGGTCAGGGAGGCATCTTCATCCATATGAAATGTTGACTGTTGGACAGCCAGTTTCAGCCCAGTGCTCCTACAAGCGAACGGCTGCCATTCCACACAGGAAAGAAAGCCCTGAGCCTCCGTGCCTCAAGGGAAGTTGGTGCACCACTCTCTGCACTACACAAAGAGCAAGAGCTTCCTGTGCAAGCACCTTTGGACTGGCAGGTATCTTCTCCCATTCTGAATCCTAGACCTAAACTTTAAAAAAACTCTAAACCTAAACCTAACCTTAAACCCTAACCCCTAACCCGAAACCTAATTCTAACCCTAACCCTAACCGTAACCCTAAACCTAACCCTAACCCTAACCCTAAATGAGAGGCCCTAACACTAAACCTAACCCTGACTCACAATCTATCTAGTGCAGTTGGTGAGCCACTCTCAGCACTGCACAAAGAGCAAGAGCTTTCTGTGCGGGCACCTTTGGTCTGGGAGGTATCTTCGTCCATCCTGAACCCTAGACCTAAACTTTAAAAACTAAACTCCTTGAAATAAAGTTGAATTTCCCCCTGTTCTATGCAGACCCTCAGAGAAATAGGTTGATATTCTACCTGGTTACACTAAGGCTCTCAGAAAAATAAAAGTTGGTGCTATATCTAGTTACGTACAAGCCCTCAGAGTAATGAAGTTGTTGCTTCTAGCAGTTATATACAAACCTTTAACAGAAAGTCTTGGACAGACCTACTTGTTGCAAACCCAAGATTTACAAAGGTAAAGCAGTTTGTAAAATTACTGTGTTAAGAGGAAATTGTTATATAAATTGTTATATAAATTGTTATATAAATGTTATAAATGTTATAAACTGTTATATAAATTGTTATATAAATATATATAAATATATAAACATATATATATAAATATATATATAAATATATATATATAAAATATATATAAATGAAAAAGTTTCAAAATCGTAATGTTCTGTAAATTGTTATAATAAAAAGAGGGGAAATGTAGCATTCAGGTTTCAGGAGGAATGCCAAAAGAGCATTCTGGAAAACAAAGTCTCCAGGACTCTGCTGCACATGCACAGTGAAATGCTTTATCGGGAGTGGTTAAGAAGGTCACATGCTGTGACACATAACGATTCAAACTGGCTGTATAAGCTACTGTTCTTCCTTAATAAAGGATTCTGTTATACACCACATTGGTGTCAATGAGTCTACGCGGACTTATTCTTTATTATTTTAATAATACTCCTACAGTCTCTCTTGTGTGAGGGGCTCAGAACTGCCCCCAGGACTGGAGGTGTCTCAGCAGCACCCAGCACAGGGGCTGCCCTGGCCCTGCTGCCACACCTGTGCTGGGACAGCCTAGGGGACATTGGCCTCTTACCCATCTGGGCACACCTGGCTTGTGTTCAGCTGCTGTCACCAGCACCCCCAGGGCCTTTACCACTGGGCCACTTCCCAGCCACTCTGCCCACAGTGTGTAGAGCTGTGTAGGGTTGTTGTGGACAGTAACTACAAAAAATTACAGGACAATAAGGGGCTCAGGAGCAGCCAGCAGGGGATTAGGAAAGGCAGGTACCATGACCCAAGGGTTGTTATAAATTCTCTTCAGGCAGAACAAAGACACCACTTTGCATGTTAGGGAATGGCTTTTATTATATAGTGACTGTAACTCCAGCAATCAGCCCATTATTTAGGGTGTACCAGTTGAGGGACCCTGCAACCTCTTCATACCCCAGCCAGGACCTGTGGCCACCCAAACGCACTCCAGGACCTGGCACTGGGACCCCCTCCCTCACTCCAGTAGCTGCACTGGGACCCCACTCAGCCCATAGCTGACACCATAACCAGGGGCTTCCGCACTCCCAGTCTGACTCCAGTAGCCACTCAAATCTGCTCCCACCCCCAGGTCTCCCCATTATCCAGCATTCAGTTCTTGTAGTACACACTTCCCCTGCCCAGCTTTGGTTCCTGCCACTGGCTCCATGGTTGCTTTCTCAGCTCTTGGGCTGGGGAGAGTTTAGGCTCATTCCCTTTTGTCTACCAGTTTCCAAGCTGAGCAGCTCCCGAACAGTGACCCTTGTTGGGATAAACCTTCTTACCCCTCTGTCCCTGGGACAGACCAGGCTTGGGTCCCAGTGTTGCCTCCCTTGTCACCTGCCAGTCAGATTGATTTCCTTGGTGTTACAATCTGCTTATGTTTGGGAATTAAGGAAAGAACTCCAGGTTCTAATATTCTAACCAACTTATATGGAGTTATATGTTGGTATCAAAAAATGATAACTTCGCTTTTTTAACTGTAAAAGAGGCAAAGAGAAAAAGAAGGAAAAATAGAGAAAAGTTGGTAAAACTAAGGGTACTTTAAAAGTATAGGATAGTTTTACCACCACTTGCTACCTTTCCTATGAGATGTCAGGAGGAAGGAGAGATTTCTGTCTTTTTGTCTCTGCCACTTGTGACCTCTGGTGTCTGGGGCTGGCAGCTGGCTGGAATGCAGTAACACTGGTCTCTGGAACGCAGCTGTGGTGGAGGTCAGGTTGCTGATCAGCATGGTCCCTACAGCTTTGGTGTGATTTGTGTTCCAGTCAGGGCAGGGTACTTGCACTGTGTGTGTCAGGCACGACCCTGGCTCTCAGGAGTATGATAGGAACACAGGAACGGGGTTTCTGCAGCTCAGACTTGTGCCATGGATGGTCTTTGGTTCCCCAGGCTGGCAGTGTCTCTGCTCAAGGCCACTTCAGGCTGTTCTGCAGCTGTGAGTACTGGCGGGTGATGGTGACACCACCATTGCCAAGCCTGTGCTCACTGGGCTCCACTTACTACTGAGCCCTGGCACAAAGTGTCCCTGCAGATCTCCTATGTTCTCCCAGCAGCTCCCAAGGCTCTTCAGGAAAAGATTCACCTGCCATCAGCTCTGTCACACTCTATTACCACAGAAAGGTTAATCACAGATCATTCACCTTCTGCATGGTCCCTGGCCACACAAGCAAAACCTGAACCAGACCTGAACCCCTTGAAGGCCACACTGGGACCCTTATCACACCGAGCCCTTGGAGAACAAGCAAAACCAGGAGCCTCCTTAGAGTCTATTCCTTGACCATGCTGTAGAGAGTGGCTTTGGGAGAAGATAAAAGCCTTCAGGCACTGAGGTAAGGAGATCCCCTTCCACAATGGAAGGGCTGGTGTGGAGCCCAGCTCTGTGCCAGCAATGCCCAGGACCTGTCCCTGTCTGTGATCCCAGCATGGACGCACAGCAGGACTGTGCCCAAACCGCCAGTGCACTCAGACCTTGCACTCACAGTAGGGTGTGGAAGGGGAGTGTGCAAGTGGAAATGGCAGCCCTGAGAAGACCAAGGGCTGCTGCTCCCTGGCAGTGCTGCTGGGTTGGGACTTTGTTCCCCATCCCCTCTGCAATCACACGGTCCTGCAGGGAGCTGTCCTTCATGAACCTCTGACAAGAAGGATCAAACAAGTCACTGCACAGCCCTTTATTTTGTTTAACTACTCAGAGAGCAAGATTCCTCACTGAGGCACTCTCATGATCAAGCTCAATAGGTAGACACAGAATTAGAAGGGAGATTCCTTATAAAATTTCATTGTGCATAGAACTATGACAAGATGAACCCAATGACCCTGACCAAAATGCTGAGAAGGCAGGAGGGCCCTGGCATGAGTTTCATTCTGCATGCTATGCAGAAGACAACAGGAAGATTGAAACTTCTGAAGAACATCCCGTCATGAAACTCCTCAGAGAATCCTTGATCTCCTGGTTCCTCAGGCTGTAGGTGAGGGGATTCAGTGCTGGAGGCACCAGCAAGTACAGAACTGGCACCACCAGATCCAGGGTTGGGGCGGGAGATGGAAAGGGGCAGGCAATGTGCCAGTGCTGAGGAACAGGGAGGCCATGGTCAGGTGAGGGAGGCATGTGGAAAAGGCTTTGTGCTGTTCCTGCTCAGAGGGGATCCTCGGCATGGCCCTGAAGATCTGCACAGAGGAGAAAACAATGAAAACAAAACATCCAAGGGATAAACAGGCACTAAACACCATTGAAGGAATGTGAATTCGTAATGACACTGTAGAGAGAACAAGATATCTTAGCAAGAAGCCCTGGGATGAAGAGCTGCTTACACTTCCTCCTTGAGATTCTTGAATTAATTAATGATAAGCAAAACTAACAGGGCTTGCTGTCTCTTGTAGTAAATCTCTATGGTCTTACTTTGTCCCATCAATCTTTATAATTGTAATGACAAATTGTTTGCCTTTCTGTTTGAAGAAAAACATTCCCCTGTAAATCTCTGCTGCCTGACTTCAGCTATGAACAGATGGAAAATGTACCCTCTCTGTCCTGCCTTCCCCAAACCGTAAATATATGATATATATTCAATAACTGATTCAGTTTGTACATGCAATCTGGGGTTGTGAAGATAAACAGTACACACCATGAACCCAAGTTCCCTGAAACTGGACTGTGATCAGGAGAGCTTGAGGATGTGTGGGATCTCAGAGAAGAACTGGCCCA
>NW_026087417.1:0-74063 GCF_022539395.1 Myiozetetes cayanensis | reverse complement strand
ACGTGCGCAGCCAGGGCGGGGGGCACGTTCAGCACCTGGGGGGATAACGCAGGGACGGGGGGGTCAGAGGGGCTGGGGAGGGTTTGGGGACCCCCATCCTGGGGGGCACAGGGGGGTCTGGGTGGTCCGGGGCACTCAGAGTGGTCCCGGTTCCCTCCTCACCGGGTGCCGGGCGTCAGTGATGAGCAGGATGATGTCGGACATTTCCAGCACCCTCCAGAGCTGGCGCCACGTCTGGGGGGGGGGCAGACCCACAAGTCTCTTAAAACCCCTCTCCACCTCTCCAGAGACCCCCAAGTCCCTTTAGCCCCCTCCCACCTCCCCAGAGACCCCCAAGTGCCTTTAGCCCCCTCCCACCTCCCCAGAGACCCCCAAGTGCCTTTAGCCCCCTCCTACCTCCCCATCTCCCCATTTCTTCAACTCCCCCTCCCAGACCCCCAAATCCCTTCAACCCCCTCCCACCTCCCTATCTCCCCCCATCTTCCTTACTCCCCTCCCCAGCCCTCCCCTCACCTCCAGGTTGTGCTCAAAGGGGGCCAGGCCGCCGCCCTCCTCGTCCCCATCGTTGTCCCCCCCCTCGTGTGCCGGGGGGGTTCCCCTCACGGAGGCTCCTCAGGAAGGCCCCAAACGCCGCCTCCTCCCGCGCCCGCAGCTCCTGGGGGCTCATGGCGAAGCTCCAGGGGGGTCTCCGGGGGAAATCCAGCCCTGGGGGAATCATTTACCCCTCCTGGGACCACTTCCACCCCTTCCAGGAGCAATTTACCCCTCCCTGGGGCAATTCATCCCATCCCAGACACCATTTGCCCCCTCCCTGGCACCACATCTCCTGCCCCAGGGTCCCTTCCCACCTCCCAGGGCACCTCTTACCGCCCTCCAAATGCCACCTTCCCCCCTCCTGTGTCCCATTTACCCCCCCTGGGGTATATTTGCCCCCCCCGGGGGGGCCTTTGCCCCCTCACCAGGCCCGTAGAGGGTGTCAGGGTCCAGCTCCAGGGCGCTCTCCGGGAGCAGCTCCAGGGGCTCCTCCTGTGCCCGACGCCGGCGCTGCGCCAGGGCCTGTGCCCGGGGCCCCCCCAGCTGGAGACGGAACCTGGGGGGGCACAGAGGGGGTCACACAATGCCCAGGACCCCCCACCCACTGCCAGGACCCCCCACCTACTGCCAGGACGCCCCCCCCCTCCTGGACCTCCCAGATGCATCTGGAGCCTGGGGGGCACCTCCAGCCCCCAGGACCGCCCCGGATCCGCCCCCAGAAGGTGGGTGGCACCTGCAGACCCCACCTCGGCTCCCCCCCGGGTACCTGCCGGGGTCGTGGCGCCGGGGAGGTCCCGGGGGGTCCCCGGGAGGGTCCCCGGAGGTCCCATCGCTGCTCCTCTCGCGGCTCCCGCTGCGGCTGCCGGGGCCCGAGTCCGGTCCCCCCGGGGCATCTGTGGGTGGGAGGGGGGTGATCAGGGGGGTCCCAGGAACCCCAGCCCGGGGGTCCCGGGCCCTCTCAGTGCCCCCCACACCGGGGGTCCTTCTGGTTTTACCTGCCCATTCCCAATATTTTCACCTCCCAATTCCCGATGTTTTCCCCACCCCTTCCTGCTATTTTCCTCCTCGTTCCTGGTATTTTTCCCCCCGCAATTCCGGATGTTTCCACCCCCTTTCCCACCTCCCCGTTTCCTCTCCCTCTCCCTCCCCATTCCCGGTATTTTCCCCCCCCCCGTTCCCGGTATTTCCCCCTCCCATTCCCGGTGTTTCCCCCGTTTCCCACCTCCCCGTTTCCTCTCCCGCCGGTCCCGCAGTTGCTGTTTTTTCCTCTTGGCGCTGAACGGGCGTTTGCGGGGCATGACTTGAGGGAGGCGGGGAGCGGTCACGTGACGGGGGCGTGGCCGCGACCCACCAATAGGAGCGGGCGGCGCGCGGGGAGGAGCCAATGGGAGGCGGAGCCGCCTCAGAGCCGCGGCATGACTGACGTGCAAAGCAACCAATAGCAGCGAGTCTCACCCGCTGACCAGTAGGAGAGCGTGTTACCTCAGGAGGGGGCGGGATAAGCCACAGAGAGAGCCAATGGGACAACGAGTCGCCACACGGAGCGGAGAACCAATGGGAGAGCGCGTCGCCACATGGGAGGGCGGGGCGAACGCAAAGAACCAATGGAAGCTATAATAAAGGAGAGATGGGCTGGGCTAAGTGCGCGGTGAACCAATGGGAAGGAGGCACGGCCCGGAAGCGGCGCGGCGCGGTGGCGGCGCATGCGCAGTGCCCGGTGCCCAGCCATGCCGAAGGGAGCGCGACCGGCGGGGCCCAAACAGGAGGAATGGAAGGGGGGGGGCGACGGTGAGACCCCAAAACGGACCCCAAAATCGGACCCCAAAACCAGGACCCCAAAACCGGACCCCAAAACCGGACCCCAAAACCAGACCCCAAAACCGGACCCCAAAACGGGACCCCAAAACCAGACCCCAAAATCGGACCCCAAAACCGGACCCCAAAATCGGACCCCAAAATCGGACCCCAAAATGGGACCCCAAAACCGGACCCCCAACACGGGACCCTCGCGGGAGGGATCGGGGGGGGGAGACCCCCGGGATGGGACCGCCGGGATGGAACCCCCCCCTGAACCCCCCCGTTCCGTGGGACCCTCAGGGTGGGACCCCCTGTGTGGGACCCCCAGGATGGCTCTGAGGGGCCAGCGGGACCCCCCGGAGCCTTTGGGGGTGAATTGATCCTTTTTTGGGGGGATCCCCCGTGTGGGGTCAGGGTTTGATCGTTTTAGGAGGGTGAATGTTTGGGGAGGGCCAATTCACCCTTTGTGGGGTCTTTTAATCCATTTGGGGGGGGAGATTCAACCATTTTGGGGGTCTTTCGATTCTTTTTTTGGAGGGTTGAAGTTTTTTTGGGAGAACTGAGCCCTTTTTGGGGGAAACCACCCCTTTTTTGGGGGGGGGGTAGAATTGACATTTTGGGGGCAAAATCAACCCTTTTGGGGTGAAATAACCCCACTTTTGGGGGGATTTCACCCTCTGAGGGGGGGGTCCCACAACCCCTCAGCCCGACATGGGGGGGTGGCCCCTCCCTGACCCCCCTTTTTTTTCCCCTCCCCCTCCCCAGACCAGCCCGTCAAGAAGGGCAAGAAGGACCGGCGGGGCAAGAAATCCGTGAGTGACCTTTGACCCCTGGGACCCTCCCCAAAATCCTGACCCCCCTCTGACCTCCCCTGACCCCCCCTGTGTCCCCCCAGTTCTTCGAGGAGTTGGCGGAGGAGGAGAAACCCCCCCCCAAAAACGAGGCCCCCCCGGCCCACGACAAGGAGGGGCCCCCCCAGGTGGGTTTGGAGGGGGGGGAGGGGTTAAAAAGGGGTGGGGGAGGGGCCAAATGGGGTGTGGCAGGAAGGGGAGGGGCTAAACAGGGTGTGGCTGAAGGGGAGGGGCTAAAAAGGGTGTGGCTGAAGGAGGAGGGGCTAAAAAGGGTGTGGTTAGAGGGGGAGGGGCTAAAAGGGTGGGGTTGAAAGGGAGAGGCTAAAAAGGGTGGGGCTGCAGGGGGAGGGGCTAAATGGGGAGTGGTAAGGTCTAAAGGGGAGGGGATTGGCTAATTAGAGCCTGCTGAAAGGCTAATTAACGCTCCCACCGCTAATTAGGGGTCCCGGCGGAAGCGGGAGCGCCGGAAGGAGCCGCGGCCACGCCCGGGGGCGGAGCCTGAGCCCGAGGAGGAGGAGCTGCAGCGGCGCCTCCAGGCCCTGGCGGCCGCTGACTCCGAGGAGGAGGAGGAGGAAGGTCAGGGAGGAGAACTGGGGGGTCCTGGGGGGTACCCGAGACCCCCAGGGCTGGGGGGGGACACAATCAGTGATCCCCCACCCCCCAAAACTTTCCCACAGTGGTGGCCCCCAGGAAAGGAGGGAGGAGGAGGAAGGTGAGTTTTGGGGGGGGGGGCTAGGTTAAAATTGGGGGAGGGGGCAAAGCTGTGGGGGAGGGGCTTAAAGTAGTGGGAGGGGATCCAAAATAGGGGAGGAGCCTAAAAGAAGGGGTCTAAAATATCGAGGAACTTCTAAATACAGGGAGGGACCACAAAATGGAAAGGGAGAGACCCCAAAATGGAGGGGGAAAACCCCAAAATGGGGGGAGAGACCCCAAAATAAGGGGAAGGCTGTTAAATATGGAGGAGAAACCTGAAAATATGGGGAAGGGGCCATAAAAGACCCCGAGATAGAGGCGAGGGACCCCAAATTATGGAGGATGGGGGTGTCCCAAAACTTGGGGAAAAGACCCCAAAACAAGAGGGGGGAACCCCAAAGGGAGGGAGAGCGACTCAAAGTGGGGCAATTAAAGACAAGACCCAAAATTTGGGGGGTTAAAACTGGGATCCTCGGGGGTTGGGGGGGTGTGGGGATGTGTTTGGGGTGTATTTTGGGGTCCCAGAGCCCCCCATTTCCCCTCTTTCATGCCAGGGTGGGAACGTGTTCGCGGCGCTGAGCCGGGAGCAGAGCGAGGAGGACGAGGAGGAGGAGCAGGACAAGAGGGGGAGCGAAGCCCCCCGGCCCCCCAAGGGCAAGAACAACAAGGTGGGGATCATTTGGGGTCCCTGGAGGTCCTGGGGAAAGGGGATGGAACCGTCCCAAACCCCCAAAAACCTGGGAATTGTCTGGGATTGCAGCAGGAGGAGGAGGAGGGGGAGAAGAAGAAGAGGAAGGGCCACAAGAGCGAGAAGCCCAAAGGGAAGCAGAAGGTGAGGAGGGGTCTCACAGATGTTTTGGGGGTCCCACCCACATTTTGGGGGTCTCTGAATTTGGAGGGGTCCTTATTTTGGGGGGTTTTTCCCCCTCTTCCCTCCAGGGCAAAGCTCCCAGCGAGGATGAGGCCGAAGGCTCCGAGGAGGAGGCGAAGCCCAAAGGGGGGAAGGTGAGGAGGGGGGAGGTTTTGGACCCCCCCGAGGAGGTTTTGGGTTTTTTTAGGGGGCTGAGACCCCCCCAATGTGGTTGTGCCCCCTAAAAGCAGAACAAGTTCCTGGCTCTGAGAGGGGATGAGGAGGAAGAGGAGGAGGACGAGGCCGAAGAGCCCCGGAAAGGGAGCGAGGGCGTGAGTGGAGACCCCCTGAGGGGCTCTGGGGGGGTCCTGGGGGATGAGGGGTGGGCTGGGGGTCCCTGATGGGTCTGGGTGGGGGTCCTTGAGGGGGTTTTGGGGTGCCCTCAGGGTTATGGGGGAATCTTTGAGGGGTCTGGGGGGTTCCCTAGGGATGTTTGGGGGGTCCCTTGGTGAGTCTGGGAGGGTCCCTGGTGGGTCTGGGGGTCCCTGGTGAGTTTGGGGGTCCCTGGGGTTATGGGGGGTCCCTGGTGGGTCTGGGGGGTCTCTGACATGTTCTGGGGTCCCCCCCGAGCAGGAGGATGAGGAGGGGTCTGGGCCGAAGGTGGGGCCCGACCCGCGGGTCAGCAAGAAGGAGAAGAAGAAGATGAAGAAGATGGTGAGGGGGCGGGGCCTGAGAGGGTGGGGCCTGAGGGGGGCAGGGCCTGTGCATGAGAGGTGGGGCCTAAGGAGGTGTGACAGGGGTGGGGCTTAAAGGGGTGTGGCTCTATGCTGAGGGCATGGCTTGGGGGTGGCTCGAGTGGGTGTGGCTTTTGCTGTGAGGGCGTGGCTTGGGGGTGGCTCGAGTGGGTGTGGCTTTTGCTGTGAGGGCGTGGCTTAGGGGTTTTTGGGTGTGGCTGGTGGGGGTGTGGTTTATCATGGGGTGTGGTTTGTCATGGGGGTGTGGTTTATTACAGGGGTGTGGTTTATCATGGGGTGTGGTTTATCATGGGGTGTGGTCTATCATGGGTGTGTGGTTTATCATGGGGTGTGGTCTATCATGGGGGTGTGGTTAACATGGGGTGTGGTTTATCATGGGGGGGTGGTTTACCATGGGGGTGTGGTCTATCATGGGGTGTGGTCTATCATGGGGTGTGGTTTATCAAGGAGGTGTGGTTTATCAAGGAGGTGTGGTTTATCATGGGGTGTGGTCTATTATGAGGGTGTGGTCTATCATGGGGGTGTGGTCTATCATGGGGGTGTGGTCTATCATGGGGGTGTGGTCTATTATGAGGTGTGGTCTATCATGGGGGTGTGGTCTATCATGGGGTGTGGTCTATCATGGGTGTGGTCTATTATGGGTGTGGTCTATCATGGGGGTGTGGTCTATTATGAGGGTGTGGTCTGTCATGGGGGTGTGGTTTATTATGGGGGTGTGGTTTATTATGGGGTGTGATCTGTCAGGGGGTGTGGCTGGTGGGGGTGTGGTCTATCATGAGGTGTGGTTTACCATAGGGGTGTGGTCTATCATGGGGGTGTGGTCTATCATGGAGTGTAGTCTGCCATGGGGTGTGGTCTATCATGGGGTGTGGTCTATCATGGGGTGTGGTCTATCATGGGGTGTGGTCTATCATGGGGTGTGGTTTATCATGGTGGGGTCTATCATGGGGGTGTGGTCTATCATGGGGGTGTGGTCTATCATGGGGTGTGGTCTATCATGGGGTGTGGTTTATCATGGGGTGGGGTCTATCATGGGGTGTGGTTTATCATGGGGGGTCTATTATGGGGGTGTGGTTTATCATGGGGGTGTGGTTTATCATGGGGGTGTGGTTTACCATAGGGGTGTGGTCTATCATGGGGGTGTGGTCTATCAGGGGGTGTGGTTTATCATGGGGGTGTGGTTTACCATAGGGGTGTGGTCTATCATGGGGGTGTGGCTTAGCACTGTGGGCGTGTCCCAGCCCTGTGGGCGTGTCCCCTGGCTGACCACGCCCCCGCCCTGCCCAGCTGGAGTATGAGAGGCAGGTGGCCACCATGAGAGCGGCCGCGGTGGCCGCCGACGGCGACTTCTCGGTGTCCCAGGCCGAGCTCTCGTCCCGCCAGGCCATGCTGGAGAACGCCTCCGACATCAAGGTGGGCGTCAGAGCCCCCCGGGAGCCCCAAAATCGGCTTCAGGAGACCCCAAAACCCCCAGGGAGCCCCAAAATCGGCTTTGGGACACCCAAAAACCCTCGGGGAGCCCCAAAATCGGCTTTGGGACACCCAAAAACCCTCGGGGAGCCTCAAAATTGGGTTGGGGGGGGGACACAAAGACCCTCTTGGGAACCTCAAAATCAGCTTCAGGAGACCCATCTCTGGTCCTTGTGGGATTTGAGGGGTCCCTGGGTGGCGTTGGCTTCCCAGTGGGGTTTGGGGTGGTTTTTGGGGGGTCCCTGAGCCCCTCTTTGCCCCCCCCCCAGCTGGAGAAGTTCAGGTGGTCCCCAGAGGAGTTGGACGCCCGTGGGTGGGTTTGGGGGGTCCCTGTTTGAGTTCAGGGGGTCCCTGTTTGAGTTCAGGGGGTCCCTGGTTGAGCTCAGGGGGTCCCTGGTTGGTGGTGGCTGTCTGTGGTATTTGGGGTGGTTTTGGGGGGTCCCTGAGCCCCTCTTTGCCCCCCCCCAGCTGGAGAAGTTCAGGGGGTCCCCAGAGGAGTTGGACGCCTGTGGATGGCTTTGGGGGGTCCTGGTTGAGCTCAGGGGGTCCCTGGTTGAACTCAGGGGGTCCCTGGTTGGCGGTGGCTGTCTGTGGTATTTGGGGTGGGTTTTGGGGGGTCCCTGAGCCCCTCTTTGCCCCCCCCCAGCTGGAGAAGTTCAGCATCTCAGCGCACGGGAAGGAGCTGTTCGTCAATGCTGACCTGTACATCGTGGCCGGCCGGCGCTACGGCCTCGTGGGGCCCAACGGGTGGGTGAGACCCTCAAATCTGGGGGGCTGGGGGTCCTTGGGGGTCCCTGGGAGTCTCAACCCCCCCGGTTTGGGGCTGATCCTCCCGGTTTTGGGGTGCTTTTCTTGGAGGCAGCAAAGGGAAGACGACGCTGCTGAAGCACATCGCGAACAGGGCACTGAGCATCCCCCCCAACATCGACGTGCTGCTCTGCGAGCAAGGTGGGCGCTCCTGGGGGGGCCTGCAGGGGACTGGGGACACCTGGGGGCTGGGGGCACCTGGGAGGGGCTTGGGGGCACCTAGGGGGCACCAGGAGTGCCGGAAAGGCTCTGGGGGCACCTGAGGGGGGTCCTGATTGTCCCTCCCGACATTGACGTGCTGCTCCGCGAGCGAGGTGGGCGCTCCTGGGGGCACCTGGGGGTCAGCTGTGCCCCACCTGAGCTCACCTGTGCCCGCCCTGTGCCCGCCCCGTCCCCCAGAGGTGGTGGCCGACGACACCCCCGCCGTGCAGGCCGTGCTGCGGGCGGACACGAAGCGGCTGCGGCTACTGGAGGAGGAGAAGCAGCTCCAGGCGCTGCTGGAACGCGGAGACGACGCGGCCGCTGAGAGGCTCGAGAAGGTACCAGGGAGGCTCCTGGGGCAGCTGGGACACCTGGGACACAGCTGGGACACACCTGGGACAGCTGGGACACACTTGGGACACACCTGGACACAGCTGGGTCACACCTGGGACAGCTGGGGACATTTGAGACACACCTGGGACACCTAGGGACACCCAAAGTCTCACCTGCACACCCCTGGAGCTCTGTGCCATCAGCGCGGTCACGGCAGAGCCCGAGGCCCCAGATCACCCCCAAATCACCCCCAGATCACCCCCAGATGGTTCCCAAAGGTCACCAGGTGTCCCCTGTGCCCCCCAGGTGTACGAGGAGCTCCGAGCCATCGGCGCAGCCGCGGCAGAGCCCAAGGCCCGCCGGATCCTGGCCGGGCTGGGCTTCAACCCCGAGATGCAGAACCGGGCCACCAGGAAGTTCTCAGGGGGGTGGAGGATGAGGGTGAGCCTGGCCAGGTGAGTCACCCCCTCCACGAGGGTCCTGGGACCCCCCAGGTGAGGGAGGGACCCCCCAGGTGACTCAGGTGACCCCCCCAGGGCCCTGTTCATGGAGCCCACGCTGCTGATGTTGGACGAGCCCACCAACCACCTGGACCTGAACGCCGTCATCTGGCTCAACAAGTGGGGACAGGGGGACAGGAGGGGACACTGGGGATGGGGGGCACTGGGGACAGGGGGCAGGGGGCACAGGGGGACAGGAGGGGACAAGGGGACGGGGGCACTGGGGACGAGGGGGGACAGGAGGGGGCACAGGGGATGGGGGGCACTGGGGACAGGGGCAGGGGGCACAGGGGGATGGGGGCACAAGGACAAAGGGGTGGCACACAGGGACACAAGGGGTGGGGGCACACTGAGAGTGAGGGGGGACAGGAGGGGGACAGGAGGGATGGGGGGGACAGGGCACAAGGAAGGGCAAAGGGGGTAGGGGGGACATGGGGGGACAAAGAGGGACATGGTGGGAGCTGGGGGGCAGGGACAAGGGGGGATATGGGGGATAAAGGGGGGACAAAGAGAAGGGATATGGGGGGGCAAGGGGGGCACACGGGGGTACAGATGTGGAGGAGGGCACATGGGGTGGTCCCTGATCTCCCCCCCTCCCTGTTCCCAGTTACCTCCAGTCCTGGAAGAAGACCCTGCTGGTGGTTTCCCACGACCAGGGGTTCCTGGACGACGTCTGCACCGACATCATCCACCTGGACTCCCAACGGCTGCACTACTACCGGGGCAACTACAGTGAGTGATTCTCCCTGATCCCCCCTGATCCCTGAGCCCCCCCAATTCCCCCGATCCCCTGGATCCCCCTGGACCCCCCTGATCTGGGTGGATCCCCCTGCAGTGACCTTCAAGAAGATGTACCAGCAGAAGCAGAAGGAGCTGCTCAAGCAGTTTGAGAAGCAGGAGAAGAAGCTCCGGGACCTCAAGGCCGGCGGGAAATCCACCAAGCAGGCCGTGAGTGGGACCCACTGGGACCCACTGGGATCCACTGGCGTGTTGGGGGGGTGGCCCCTGCCTGGGTCGTGCTCTGAGAGCCCGAAAATCCCAGTGGGGGGGGATCCCAGTTCTTGGTGGGATCTGAGCAGGGATCCACTGTGGGGATCTGGGAGGGGTTTGGGATGGAGAAGGAGGATTTTAGGGGTGTTATCCCATGGGATTGTCGGGATTGGATCCCATTTCCCAGCCCAGCTCCTCTGGGGGATCCAGTGTTGGGTGTGGAGGGGATCCAGCAGATCCCTGGGTGGATCCACTTCAGGGATCCAGAGGGATCTGGGGGCCAGGTTGGATCCCAAGGTGTTCCTGGGGGCCATGTTTCGTGTGGGGGGGTTCCAGTGGATTCCAGGGTGGATCCCAGTGGATCCCACGGTGGATCCCAGTGGATCCCTGCCCTCTCCCCCCAGGAGAAGCAGACGAAGGAGGCCCTGACGCGGAAGCAGCAGAAGTGTCGCCGCAAGGCCCCGGACGAGGAGGCGGCCGAGGCGCCCGAGCTGCTCAAACGGCCCCGCGAGTACACCGTGCGCTTCACCTTCCCCAACCCGGCCCCCTGAGCCCCCCCATCCTCGGCCTGCACGGTATGGAGGGCTCTGGGGGGGATTTGGGGTGTTTTATCAGGGATTTGGGGTGTTACAGGGGGGGTTTGGAGTGTTACAGAGGGTATTTGGGGAGTACACCGTGCGCTTCACCTTCCCCAACCACCGCCCCTGAGCCCCAATCCTCGGCCTGCATGGTATGAGAGGTGCAGGGGGCTCTGGGGTGTTTTATCAGGGATTTGGGGGGTGTTACAGGGGAGTTTGGGGAGTACACCGTGCGCTCACCTTCCCCAACCCGCCCCCTGAGCCCCCATCCTCGGCCTGCACGGTATGGGAGTGCAGAGGCTCTAGAGAGGATTTGGGGTGTTTATCAGGGATTTGGGGGCTTTGAGGGTGTTACAGGGGGGTTTGGGGTGGGTGGGAGGCAGTAAAACGCTGTTAAGGGGGCATTTTGTGGGGCTGGGGGTGGATTCGGGGATCTCAGGGGTGATTTAGGGGGGCTCAGGGAGGGATTCTGGGGGGGCTCAGTGGGGATTTCAGGAGTCTGAGGGTGTGTTTTGGGAGCTGGGGAGGGTTTTGGGGGTCTCAGGGACAGCTCAGGAGGGGTCTCAGGGCTGATTCTGGGGGTCCCTCCCCCCTCTCCTCCCTCCATTCCCAGGGGTGGATTTCGGGTACGAGGGGCAGGAGCTGCTTTTCCGAAACCTGGACTTTGGGATCGACATGGAATCCCGAGGTGAGACCCTGCCCAAACCCCCCACAACAGCACTGGGGGGGGGTCCTGGAGACCCTACAATAACACAGGGTCCCCGGGACCACCCCCCCAACGTTTTATCTGCCCCCTCCCCAGTTTGCATCGTGGGCCCCAACGGGGTCGGGAAGAGCACTTTGCTGCAGCTGCTCACGGGGGCCCTGACGCCGGTAGGAACCCCGAAATTTGGGGGGGGGACACTTCAAAATAAGGGGGGGGACACCCCAAAACATAGGGGACACCCCGAGGAAGCAGTGGTTGTAGGATGGGTTGTGGAGGGATTTGCCCCCCTAAAAAAAACCCCAAATTTCTCTTTCAGATCCGGGGGCAGATGCGCAGGAACCACCGCCTGGTAAGGGGGGCGTGGCCTCACCGGGTGTGGTCACTGGGTGGGTGTGGCCGGTTTGGGTGTGGTCCCAAAGGGGTGGAGCTTCTGCAGAGCAGGGTGTGGCCTGAAAGGGCGTGGTCTCAGAGAGGACAAGAAGGGGTGGAGCCTACAGGGGTGTGTCCCAGTGGGTGTGTCTCACCTGGGCGTGTCTCAGGTGTGTCCCAGGTGTGTCCCTGACCCCTCCCTGTCCCCCCCTGCAGAAGGTGGGGTTCTTTAACCAGCAGGCTCAGGTGTGGGTGTGTCCCAGGTGTGTCCCAGGTGTGTCCCTGACCCCCCTCGCAGAAGGTGGGGTTCTTTAACCAGCAGGCTCAGGTGTGGGTGTGTCCCAGGTGTGTCCCAGGCGTGTCCCTGACCCCTACCTGTCCCCCCCTGCAGAAGGTGGGGTTCTTTAACCAACAGGCTCAGGTGTGGGTGTGTCCCAGGTGTGTCCCTGACCCCTCCCTTTCCCCCCTTGCAGAAGGTGGGGTTCTTTAACCAGCAGGCGGCCGAGCAGCTGCGCCTGGAGGAGACGGCGGCCGAGTTCCTGCAGAGGAGCTTCAACCTCCCCCACCAGGACGCCCGGAAGTGCCTCGGGCGCTTCGGCCTCGAGGGCCACGCCCACACCCTGCAGATCGCCAAGCTCTCAGGTGGGCAGGGCTGCCAGGAAGGGGGCAGGGCTATGGGCAGGGCCACACCACACCCTGCAGATCGCCAAGCTCTCGGGTGGGCGGGGCTGCCAGGAAGGGGGCGGGGCTATGGGCAGGGCCACACCCACACCCTGCAGATCGCCAAGCTCTCGGGTGGGCGGGGCCATCAGGGAGGGGGCGGGGCTATGGGCAGGGCCACGCCCACACCCTGCAGATCGCCAAGCTCTCGGGTGGGCGGGGCCGCCAGGAAGGGGGCAGGGCTATGGGCAGGGCCACGCCCACCCCTGCAGATCGCCAAGCTCTCGGGTGGGCGGGGCTGCCAGGAAGGGGGTGGGGCCTGAGGGAAAGGGGGAGGGGTTTGAGGAAAGGGGAGGGGTTACAGTGACAGAGGGTGTGGCTTGAGAGAAATGGGTGTGGCTTTAGTAAAAGGGGGTGTGGTTTGATAAGGAATTGGGTTAAAGGGGTGGGGTTAGAGGAGAATGGGGGTGGAGCCACACCGAGGGTGGGTGTGGCTCCCCAACCTAAGCCCCTCCTCCCCCCCAGGCGGGCAGAAGGCCCGGGTGGTCTTTGCAGAGCTGGCCTGTCGGGAGCCCGACGTGCTGATCCTGGTGAGTGGGGGCATGGCTGATGGGGCTGTGGGCGTGGCTGATGGGGCTGGGGGCGTGGCCAAGGCTCCCCTGGACCACCTGCATCCCAAATTTTTCACCCCCCTCTCCCCAGGACGAGCCCACCAACAACCTGGACATCGAGTCCATCGACGCCTTGGCCGACGCCATCAACGACTACAAGGGGGGTGAGTCTGGGGGGTGGGGGGGGGACACACACAGAGATTTTGGGGGCATTGTGACATCCCAATGATGCCGTGATGATGTCACGACGATGACATCACAGTGGTCTGGGGGGGTTGGACACAGAGATTTTTAGGCGGGCATTATGATGTCACGATGATGTCATGATGATGTCATGGCGATGACATCACAGTGGTCTGGGGGGACAGATTTTGGGACCGTTGTGATTTCACGATGATGTCATGATGATGTCACAGCGATGACATCACATTGGTCTGGGGGGGATGGACACAGATTTTGGGAGCGTTGTGACGTCATGATGATGTCACAGCGATGACATCACAGTGGTCTGGGGGGACAGACAGATTTTGGGAATGTTGTGACATCACACTGATGTCACGGCGATGACATCACAATGGTCTTGGGGGGACAGACAGAGATTTTGGGGGACATTATGACAACACGATGATGCCACGATGATGTCACAGCAATGACGTCACGATGGTCTTGGGGGGACAGACACAGATTTGTGGGGGGCATTATGACATCACGGTGACATCACCGTGACGACATCACGGCGACAGCGATGTCACCACCAAGCGCCTGCTGTGGGCGGGGCCACAGGGAGGACGGGGGGCGTGGCTTGTCAGGCTATGACATCACCGTGACGTCACCGTGACATCACAGCGGTGATCGTGGTGAGCCACGACGCCCGGCTGATCACCGAGACCAACTGCCAGCTGTGGGTGGTGGAGGAGCAGGGACTGAGCCAGATCGACGGCGACTTCGACGATTACAAGAGGGAAGTGCTGGAGGCGCTGGGCGAGGTCGTTGTGCACCGGCCCCGCGAGTGAGGGGCTCACAGGGGGTCCTGCAGGGCCCTTTAGATCCCAGGGAAAGTCCTGCCGGACCTTCCCTGGGATCTAAGGGGTCCTGCAGGACTTGACTTGGGAATAAAAAGGGCGCTGGAGCAACGCTCGGGATGTGGTGACGTGTTTTGGGGTCAGCGGGAACATCCCCGGCACGGCCCTTTCAAGTCCCGGAATTTGGGGGGTTCCTGAATTCCCCACTCCCCTTTTCCCTCCCTCTTCTTGTTGCCCCAAAATTTCCCTTGGGAGAAGCAAAAGTTCCCTTTGGAGATCCCCTTGATGCCCCAAAATTCCCACCCTAGGGAGATCCCAAAATTTCCCACAGGAGATGCAAAAGTTCCCTCGGGAGATGCAGAAATTCCCTCAGAGGATCCAAAATTTCCCTCGGGAGATGCAAAAGTTCCCTTGGGAGATCCCCTCAGTACCCCAAAATTCCCACCCTAGGGAGATGTAAAAGTGCTCTTGGGAGATCCCAAATTTCCCTCCCTCCTCTCATTGCCCCAAATTCCCACTCTTGGGAGATCCCAAAAGTTCCCTTGGGAGATCCCAAAAGTTCCCTTGGGAGATCCCAAATTTCCCTCAGTAAATCCCCCCCAATCCCTGCTCTTGGTAGATCCCCAAAATTCCCTAAAATCCCCAAAATTCCAAGATCCCCCCAGTGGGTCCCCCCATTCCCAAAGTTCCCCCCCCCAAATCACCACAAACAAACACACCCCAAAATCCCCCGTTCTGGGGTCATTTTTTGGTTTGTTTTGTATTTTTTTGTTTTGTTTTTTTTTTTTCCAACAAGTTTATTATTAATGTACAAAATATACAAAAGGGGGAGGGGCTTTTTCCGGGGGGGCCCCTCCCCCAGGCCAAGTTTTCACAGAAAACAGCGTCCGGCGCAGACCCCTCCCCAAACCCCCAACATTTACACCCTCCCCAAAAACCCCTTGGCGGCGGCGGCGTGGTGGGGAGGGGCGGCGGCAAAGGGGGTTGGGGGAGATTTGGGGTCTGGGGGGGTGGGGGGGAGATGCCCCCTGAGAGGGGCAGCAGCTTTTTGACCCTTGAGGGGTGAATTTTGGGGGAAATTTGAATTTCAGGGGGGGACATTTGAATTTCCGAGGGGTGAATTTAAATTTGGGGGGGTAATTATTTAATTAATGACCACAGGGGGGGTAATTAACCCGTGGGAGGGGGGGTGTTGTCACCCTTTGGGAGGTCCAGCCCCCCACAAAAGGGGGTAATTGCCCCCCCCCTTGGGGTATTTGTGCCCCATAAATTGCCCATTCAACCCCCAAAATGGCCATTTCTGCCCCCAAAATTTCCACTCCTGGGGGGGGAGGAGGCATTTTTGCTCCTCTGGGAGTGTTTACACCCCAAAAATGATGATTTGTGCCCCCCAAGTGAATATTTGTGCCCCAAAAGTTAAGAATTTACACCCTGGGGGGGTTATTCCACCACATAAATACCAATTTCTGCCTCCCCAAATGACCATTTCTACCCCAAGGGGGGCTTTTCCACCCCAAAATTACCAATTTCTGCCCCCTGAGAGGATGTTCCTGCCCCTCAGGGGGGAATTTCTGCCCTGGGGGGGTATAAATAGGAGTTCCTGCCCCTGAGGGGGGCATTTCCACCTCATAAATAACAATTTTTGCCCCCAAATTACAATTCCTGCCCCTTGGGGGGTAAATTCCACCCCATAAATAACAAATTCCTGGCCCCAGGAAGATTTTTCTGCCCCATAAATAATAAATTTGTGTCCCCCCCAAACGCCAATTCCTGCCCCAAGGGAATAAATAACAACTCCTGTCCCTCAGGGGGAGTAATTTGCACCCCATAAATAACAATTCCTGCCCCTTTTGGGGGGGGGGGAGGGGGGGAATTTCCACCCCATAAATACCAATTCCTTTCCCCAAATTTACAATTCCTGCCCCCTTTTGGGGGGATAATTTGCACCCCATAAATACCAATTCCTGCCCCCATAAATTACCAATTTGTGCCCCTTTTTTTTTTTGAAGGGGGGGGGTAATTTCCATCCCATAAATACCAATTCCTACCCCCAAATTTACAATTCCTGCCCCCTTTTGGGGGGATAATTTCCACCCCATAAATACCAATTCCTGCCCCTTTTGGGGTGGGGGAATTTCCACCCCATAAATACCAATTCCTGCCCCTTTTGGGTGGGAAATTTACATCCATAAATACCAATTTATGCCCCTTTTGGAGGGGTGGGGGAAGAGGAGAGGAATTTCCATCCCATAAATACCAATTCCTACCCCCAAAATTACAATTCCTGCCCCCTTTTGGGGGGATAATTTCCACCCCATAAATACCAATTTGTGCCCCTTTTGGGGTGGGGTGGTGGTGGTGGAATTTCCACCCCATAAATACCAATTCCTTCCCCCATAAATTACCAATTTATGCCCCTTTTGGAGGGTGGGGGAATTTCCACCCCACAAATACCAATTCCTACCCCCAAAATGACAATTCCTGCCCCTTTGGGGGGGCCATTTCCCCTCCCCCCCCCCAGGGGATGAAGGGGAGCTGAGGAGGGGGAGGCTCAGGGGAGGGTCGGGGTCAGCGCCGGGGGCTCCGCAGAGGCCTCACAGAAGCCATAAAAAGGCGGCTGAGGGGGTGGGGAGGGGCGGCTGTGGGGAGGGGTTTTTGGGGGGTGGGGGAGGGTCGGCTACGGCAGGGGGCCGTTGACGCCGGGGTGGTAGAAGGCACAGTTGTTCTCGTACCTGCAGCTGCCCTTGAGCATGAAGTGGCGACAGACGGCGCGGCTCGACATGTCTGGGGGAGACAAAGGGGGCGCGTCAGGCGCCGGCCCCGGCCCCAAAATGGCCCCAAAACGGCCCCACGGCGAAGGCTCCGCGGGGAGAGGGGGGAGGAGGAGGAGAAAGAGGGAAGGGAGGGAGGGAAAAGGGGGTTTGGGGGGGTGAGGGACCCCCGTGGGGGGTGAGAGATGGGGGGGTTGATCCTCGGTCTGAGGGGGGATCTGTGGGGCTGAGCCCCAAAAATCCTCATCCCAGTGGTGGGAGAGGATGGATCCACCCCAAAATAACTGATCCTAATGATGGGAGTGGGTGGATTCACCCCAAAATAACTGATCCTAATGGTGGGAGTGGATGGATTCACCCCAAAATAACTGATCCTAATGATGGGACTGGATGAATTCACCCCAAAATAACTGATCCTAACCCTGGGAGTGGATGGATTCACCCCAAAATAACTGATCCTAATGATGGGACTGGATGGATCCACCCCAAAATAACTGATCCTAACCCTGGGAGGGATGGATCCACCCCAAAATAAATGATCCAAACCCTGGGAATGGAGGGATCCACCCCAAAATAACTGATCCCAATGATGGGAGTGGAAGGGTCCATCCCAAAATAACTGATCCTAACCCTGGGAGTGGGTGGATCCACCCCAAAATAACTGATCCTAACCCTGGGAGTGGATGGATCCACCCCAAAATAACTGATCCTAATGATGAGAGTGGATGGATCCACCCAAAAATAATTGATCCTAATAATGGGAGTGGATGGATCTGCCCAAAAATAGCTGATCCTAATGATGGGAATGGATGGATTCACACCAAAATAACTGATCCTAATGGTGGGAGTGGATGGGTCCACCCCAAAATAACTGATCCAAACCCTAGGAATGGATGGATGGATCCACAGGACTGAGCCCCCCAAATCCTGATCCTAATGTTGAGACTGACTGGCTGGATCCCCAAAGATCCTGACCCTGACCCTGTTGGGGCTGGCTGGATCCATGGGGCTGAACCCCAAAATAACTGATCCCAACCCTGGGGGAGCTGGATGGATCCACGAGGCTGAACCCCACGGATCCTGATCCTAATGTGGGATTGGAGGGATGGATGGATCCACAGGAGCTAAACCCCAAAGATCCCTGTCCTAACTCTGGGGATGCTGGGATGGATCCCACAGGCCCCTGATCCCTGTTTTAACTCTGGGAACGGATGGATCCAGAGCTCTGAGCCCCACAGATCCCTGTCCTGACCCTGGGAATGGAGGGACGGATCCACAGGGCTGAACCCCAAAGATCCCAGTCCTAATGCTGGGTGGGGAGGGTATGGATGGATCCGTGGGGTTGAGCCCCACAGGATCCCCGTCCTAACCCAGGGAGCGGATGGACGGATGGATAAATGGATAAATCCCTGGGGCTGAGCACCCTGGGGGGAAAAAGCTCCCCCCTAAAACTGCTCCTGACTCCCAACATGCCTTGCTGGGCCCCCCCCAGAATTCCTTATGGCTGCCCCAAGGCCGGGTGCCTGACCCAGAACTGGTTTTAGGCCCTCATGGCAGCTGAACTCCAGTTCCCAGCGCTCCTTCCAGCTGAGCCAAAGCGGGATTTGGGCTCCTGGCACACCCCAGGGCTGAACTGCAGCGCCCAGCAGGCCTCAGTACCAGGCCTAGGGTTGGGGTCAAGCCCCAGCTGGCCCTGCAGCCTTTTGGGTCTCACTGGGCCTCGAGGCCTCCCCTTCGGAGCTGCTCTTGACCCCCAGCACTGTCCCCGTGGGGGCTGAACTGGAGCTGGGAGTGGACTCAGAACCAGATTTATCCCCTGCCCTGTCCCCTCAGGAGCCAAACTACAGCTCCCGGCACGCCCTGCGGCCCAGCCACCAGCTGAACTGCAACTCCCAGCATGCACCACCAGCTGAACTACAGCTCCCAGCATGCCTTGCTGCTACCCCATTGTCAGAACTACAACTCCCAGCATGCCCCACTGGGGGGGGTTTTCTTCCCCCTCAGCGATTTTGGGGGAATGACGGAGGGAGGGGGGGTCTTTTGGCTCCCTCAGGTTTTACAGGGGGGTCTCTCATCCCCATCCAGCCCTGCAGTGGTTTTTGGAGGGGGTCTCCTCAGTCATTTTGGGGGGGATCCCTCAACCCCATCACAGTTGTTGGGGGGGGGGCTCTCTCTTCCTTCTTGCGTGGGAGGGGGCTGGTCTTTCACCCCCACCTCAGTTATGGGGGGGTCACTTCCTCCATTTTTTGGGGGTCTCTCAGCCGTTTTCGGGGACAGGGGTGTCCCTCAGTCCCCTCCTTCCCTGCAGCCACTTTGGTGGTGGGCCCTCACCCCCATCAGAGTTAAGGGGGGGTCCCTCACACCCCTCGTCGTGAGGGGGGGGTCCCTCACTCCCCTCCAACCATTTTGGGAAGGGTCCCTCACTCCCCTCGTAGAGAGGGGGGGGGCCCTCACTCCCCTCTCCCACTCTGCAGTCATTTTTGGGAGGGGTCCCTCACTCCCCTCGTAGAGAGGGGGGGGGCCCTCACTCCCCTCTCCCACTCTGCAGCCATTTTGGGGAGGGGGTCCTCCCCTCTTTCCTACCCCTCAGCCGCCATGGGGGGGTCTTCTCCTGTCACCCCTGCTCCCTAAAGCCCCATGGGGGGCCGGCGCCAGTCGGGCCCCCCCCTCCCCCAAGGCCCGGGGGGCTCCAGGGGCTGCATGGGGTGGTGAGGAGGGTGGGGGGCGGAGGAGGAGGGCTCCCCACCGCCCCCCTCCAGCGGGGAGGGGGCAGGAAGGGGCGGGGGAGGCGGGGGTGGGGAGGGGCACCCACAGGCCCCTCCCAAGCGGGCCAGGCCCCCAGAGCCATTTACCTCCGCCGTGGCCCCGGGGGCGGGTGGTCTCCGGGTGGCCTCTGCCGTGCTCGCCGTGGGGGCCCCGGGACCCCCTCCTCCGCCGCCGCCATTGGGGGCCCCCGCTGCGCCCCCGCCCCGCCCGGCAGCGATAGGGGGCTCGGCGCCGCTGCGGCCGCGGCCGGTGGAAAGGGCCCCCGCGCATCCCGCCGCCGGGGGCCCCGCGCAGGAGCCCCCTCCGCCGCCGTCGGGGCCCTCCCAGAAGTCCCCTCCTCGCTGGGGGGGTGGGAGGCCCCAGCAGTCGAGGACCCCCGGCATCCCAGGGGCAGGCCCGGCCCGCCCCCGCCGCCGCCACCGTGGGGACCTGTGGGGACACAAGAGAGAAATGGGGGTTAGGGAGAGTGGGGGGACACAAGAGAGAAATGGGGGTTAGGGGAGAGTGGGGGGACACAGAGAGAGAAATGGGGGGTTAGGGGAGAGTGGGGGGACATGAGAGAGAAATGGGGGTTAGGGGAGAGTGGGGGGACACAAGAGAGAAATGGGGGTTAGGGGAGAGTGGGGGGACACAAGAGAAATGGGGGTTAGGGAGAGTGGGGGAATCTGGGGGGACACAAGAGAGAAATGGGGGTTAGGGGAGAGTGGGGGACATGAGAGAGAAATGGGGGTTAGGGGAGAGTGGGGGACACAGAGAAAAATAGGGGGTTAGGGGAGTGGGGACACAGAGAGAAATGGGGGGTTAGGGAGAGTGGGGCTCTGGGGGACATGAGAGAGAAATGGGGGTTAGGGGAGAGTGGGGGGACATAGAGAGAAATGGGGGTTAGGGGAGAGTAGGGGGACATAATAGAGAAATGGGGGTTAGGGGAGAGTGGGGGGACACGAGAGAGAAATGGGGGTTAGGGGAGAGTGGGAGACACAGAGAGAGAAGAGGGGGTTAGGGGAGAGTGGGGGGCTTTGGGGGGACACACAGAGATAAAGGGAGTTACAGGAGAGCTGAGGGGGCTTGGTGGGGTTTGGAAGGGGGTTTAGGGGGGGTTCTCACCTGGCATGGGCCCCCGGAGTGCTGCATCTTGGGGCCAGGTGGGAAGCCGTTCATGGGGCCGGGGCCCAGCAGGCCGTGGGGCACTGGGGGGGACAAAGGGGGGTCAGAGAGTGAGGGTCCCCCACCCAGAGACCCTCCCGAGGAGAGGGAGGGGCTGGGGGCACCCCCAGGCTGGGGGGGTGGTCAAGGGTACCAGGGTTCATCCTCCATCCAGGAAGCCCCACCCAAGGTGACCCCAAGTTAAGGGACCCAGCCCCACCAAGGCACCCCAATTTAAGGGGAACCACCCTTTTGGGTCACCCAAATTCAAGGGGGTCAACCCAATATAAGGGGATCCCCCCCTAGGTCACTCCAATTCAAGGGACTCCTCCCAGATCATCCCCCAAAGGGATTCCCAGAACTTGTCCCCAAACAATGGGGTCCCCAAATCCTCCCAGGTCACCCTAATTTAAGGGGGACCTCCCCAAAGTCACCCTAATTTAAGGGAATCCCCCTCTGTGTCATCCCAATTTCAAAGGGTTCTTTCCCCAGGTCACCTCCCCAGTTAAAGGGACCCCCCCAGGTCACCCCAATTCAAGGGAGTCACCCCCATTTAGGAGGTCCCCAAATCCGTGTCACCCCAAGGGACACGAGGGTTACCAACAACATCCCCAAATTAAGGGGATGTGGAACCCCCCCAACAGAGCTGTCCCCAAATTTGGGGAACCCCCAATACCCCAGAGAGGGTCCCCAACTGTCCCCAGAGCCAAAGGACCCCCAATATCCCCACTGGCACCACAAAGAGGGGGACATCGGTGACACCCAGGTTGCATCCCCAAGGTGGAGGGGACCCCAAAATAAGGGGACCCTCCTTGTCACCCTGAGATGGGGGACAGTGTCCCCAATGTGTCCCCAAGCCAAGGACACCCCATGTCCCTGCTGGGACAGGTGACAATGTCCCCAAGGTGACCCCAAGCCAAGAGCACCCTGTCGGGGCATGGGGACAGTGACCCCAACAGTGTCCCCAAACCAAGGCCACCCCAGTGTGTCCCTGAGCAGGTCCAAGAGGGACCCCAAATCCTCCCCTGGACAGGTGACAGCGTCCCCAGCAGTGCCCTGAGCTTGTCCCCGAGCCCAGGGCACCCCAAAATCTGTGCCAGGCCACTGGACAGTGTCCCCACCCAAGGACACCCTGAGATCCCCAGCAGGGCACTGTAGTGTCCCCAGCTCTGTCCCCACCTCAAGGACACCCCAAAACCCCCTCAGAGCTGGCCACGCTGTCCCCAGCTGTCCCCTCATCGTGTCCCCCCTGGAGCTGGTGACAGTGGCCCCAAGGTGTCCCCAGGCCAAGGACACCCCCAGGTCACCCATGGACACAGTGACGGTGTCCCCAGGGTGTCCCCAAGCCAGCACCTCCCTCAGGCCCTCCCAGGCACTCGTCAGATGGGGTTCCCCATCGTGTCCCCCCCGTGTCCCCTCACCTCCGCCAGGCCCCCCCGGGGGCTGGGCCTGCAGGTTCCCCAGCAGGTGTTTGATTTTATCCGAATAATCCGGTTGTTTCAGGAGCTCCTCGGCCTTGTGGCCACTGGGACCACCCTGGGGAGGAGAAAAATGGGGGAAAATGGGGTGAGGGGGGAAAAACAGGGGGTCCCCCCTTTCTGTCCCCTCCTACCCACCCACAGGTGGGGTGAACCCAGAGCTGTGACCCTCCAATCCCCAATTTTGGCATGCCCCAGGTGACACTCCCCCTCTCCCCCCCAGTTTTTGGGATTCTCCTATTTGAGGGTCCCCTGAACCTTTGGGGTGTCCATAACAGGGCTGTGTGGCCCCCCCTTCCCCATTTTTGGGGGGTCCCTGTTTCCAGGCTTACCATGATGGAGGTGAGGATCTCCTGCATGTTGATGGGGGCGTTGGGGGGGGGTCCTGGGGGGCCTTTCCCAGCCCCCACACTCCCCATCAGGTTGGCCAGCACCGGTGGCAGCTTTGCCCCCGCCCCGGGGTCCGGAGAGGCCGCGGCATTCCCGGGATCCAGCCCCTCGGGATAGGCCCCATCCTCACCAGAGCAGTCCTGGGGGGCACAGGGAGGGTCAGGGGGTTGGGGAGGGGTTTGGGGGGGTTTAGAAGGGGTTGGGGGGGTGTTGAGGGGCTCACCTCGTCCATGGGGATCAGTTTGGGTGGGAGTGGCTCGTAGGATTCCGGGTCAGGCTCGTGAGGGCTGTCGGGAATGCTGGGGGGGGAAAGGAAGGGAGAAGGGTCAGGGGGTCCCACCCTGATTTGGAGACCCAGATCCACAGGGACCTCCTTAAACGGCTCTCAATTAATCTCAAAATGGTGCCATTTTCATCCCAAAACGGCACCCAAAAAGGGACCCAAGTAGTCCCAAAACAGCACCCAAAATGTTCCACAGAAAAAAGAACTCAGTGTCCCCAAAATGGCTCCCGAATCACCTCAAAATGGCGCCCGAATCACCTCACAACAGCGCCCGAATCACCCTCACAAATCCCTGCTGTTTGACAATCAATACACTGACAATTCCCTGCCAGGTCTCCCCGTACCTCTCCTTGGACAGGAAGATCTCCTGCAGGATGCCCTTGACGCGCTCGGCCTGCGTGAAGCGCTCGCGGCTGCCGCTGCCCGGGACGACGAGCGGGGCCGGCAGCTCCAGGGCCTTGGGGTAGGCCCAGGGCACCTTCTCCTCCATGGAGTCGTGGCTGAGGCGCCGCGCCGTCTCGAAGGCGTGCCGGTCCTTCAGCATCTCCCGCTTGGCCGCCTCCCCAAAGTCCTTGATCTTGTTCACGTTCACTGTGGGCGAAGGGCGGAGGTCAGGGGTGGGATGTGGGGGGAAGTCGGGATTTTTGGGGGGTCCCAGGGACATGTTGTTCTGTTTTATCTGGTTTGAAGTATTCACAAAACGGTGCCCAAAGGGTCCCCAAAATGGGACTCAAAAGGTCCCAAAATGGCACCCAAAGCGTTCTCAAAATGGTCCCTGAAGGGTCCCAAAACGGTGCCCCGAGGGGGTCCCGGAGGATATTCCATGGGGTGCCAGGGGGATTAGCAGGGATCCGGGGGGGCTCTCACCGCGCTCGGTCTCATCCAGCTCGAAGTAGAAGTACTCCCTCAGCCGGGCCTCGTCCGGCCACGACACCGTCTTCTTCTTGCGGGGCCGGCGCGGGGTCGGACCCCCCTCTGAGGGGGCATCGGGGCCCTTGGGGTCACCCCCCGTCTCTGACGAGCCTGGGGAGCACACGGGGGGTCAGACGTGAGGGGACACCAAACACGTGGGATTTGACCCCAAAACGGCACATGAGGGTTCCTAAAATGGCACCCAAAAGGGTTCCCAAAATGGCTGCCACAGGGCTCCTCAGAAAGGGACACAGCGACCCAAAATACCTCCCAAAGTATCCATGAAACGGCACCAAATCATCCCAAAAACGGATGTGGTAACCCCAAAATGACACCCAAAGGATTCCCAAAATGGCTGCTGAAGGGTCCACAAAAGGGCAACAAATAGTCCCTTAAAAGGGACACAGTGATCCCAAAATATTCCCAAAATAGCACCCCAAAATGGTTCCCAAAGTGTTCCCAAAATGCCACCAAATCATCCCAAAAAGGGACACAGTGGCCCTGAAATGGCACCCAAAGTGTTCCCAAAATGGTTGCCACAGGGTCCCCAGAAAGACACCAAATCATCCCAAAAAGGGACACAGTGACCCCAAAATGGCTGCCAAAGAGGCCCCAAAAGGCCCCCAGGTGTCCCCAAACCCTCCCAAAATGGCCCCAAACATCTCCAACCCTCCCCAAAACCGTCCCCCACGCCGTGGTACCTGTGTCCATGGGCTCGGGCACCTCGACGGCGGGCACGGGCGTTCCGGGCCGCTCCGTGTCCATGGGCTCGGCCGCCGCCGGCTCCGGGGACGAGGGTTTGGCCGTGCTGGGCTCGGGGGGCGGCTTCCCCTCGAAGGGGCTGGGCTGGGGGGGAAAAGTGCAGGGGTTAGACCCAAAAACACGGGGTTCGACCTCAAAACGGTGCCCAAAATGGGGACTCAAAGTGTTCTCCAAAATAGCACCTGACAAGGTCCTAAAATGGCACCCAAAGAGTTCCAAGAAAGGGACTCTAAACATTCCTAAAATGGCACACAAAGGGTCCCCAAAATGGCACCAAATGGTCCCCAGAAACGGACTAAAAGTGTTTCCAAAAAGGGATTAAAACTGTTCCCAAAGTGTTCCCCAAAACATTCCCAAAGTGGACAACGTTCCCCAAAACAGCACCCAAATGGCCCCCAAAAAGGGACTAAAAGTGTTCCCAAAAATGGCCCCCAGAGTGGTCCCCCAAAAGAGACACAGCGTCCCCGAAAAGCACACCCAAACGGC
Source organism: Myiozetetes cayanensis (assembly GCF_022539395.1). Lineage (NCBI taxonomy): Eukaryota > Metazoa > Chordata > Aves > Passeriformes > Tyrannidae > Myiozetetes > Myiozetetes cayanensis. Next base: position 49,345 of record NW_026087417.1, on the reverse strand, counting down.
CCCAAAAAAGGACTCAAAGTGCTCCAAAACTCATGTTAAATTCTAGAAGAGGACCCCAAATTCCAGGGCTTCCTCACCTTGGCTGCAGTTGGGGACAGAACCTTCTTCTTCTTCTTGATCTTGATCCCCGGGACAGGCGCCGAGTTCAGGGCGTCCAGGAACCCGAGACCTTCCATGGCTGAGGGAAAAACCCCAAAATTCACCCCAAAATGACACCTCAGCCACTCCAAAATACGACCTCAATCACCCCACAACAGCACGTAAACTGTTCCCAAAATTGTACCTCAAGCGTCCCTAAAACAGCTCCCCAAAACGGACCCAAATCGTTCTCAAAATGGGACCCAAAAATGAACCATAAGAACCCAAACTGACCCCAGAACAGCACCTAAATTGATCACAAAATGCCACCCAAACTGTCCCTGAAAATGTCCCTAAACCAGCACCTCAGTCACCCCCAAAACACCCCCCAAACGGCTCCAACTGTCCCCAAAGTGGCTCCCAAATAATCCCATAAATGGGACAATGAGGGTCCCTCAAACACAGGACTTAACAATCCTCAAACGGCTCCAGGTCAGACCCAAACCCCCCAAATGATCCCCTAAACAGGACCAAAATGTCCCCAAACCCTCCAAGTGTCCCCAAATCCCTCCAGGTGTCCCCAAACCCCTCCAGGTGTTGCTCCAGAACCCCCAAACTCACGCTGGGGGGGGATGATCTTCACTTTGATCTCCTTGGCCGCATTGGGCGCCGTGTTCAGGGGTTTGTATTTCTTCTCTGCCAGAGGGGCCTCCCCGGGGCCTGAGGGGGCACTGGGAGAGGAGGGAAAATGGGTCAGGAAAACAGCCCAGAGACCCCCAAAGCAATCCCAAGAACCCCCAGGGTCTGAGAATCCCCAAATGTGGGTTACAGACCCAGGAAAAGCAGCTTGAAACCCCAAAAGTGGGTCCAAGATCCCCAAGAACAGATCCAAGACCCCCAAAATGGCCCCAAGGCCCTTAAAAATGGGTCTGAGACCCTGAGAAGTGAGTGTGAGACCCTCAAAAGAGGCCCTGAAAGCCCCAAAAGGGGCTCCAAGCTCCCCCAAACCAGTTGTAAGCCCCCCAGGAGCCCCCCCAGACTCACTTCTGCCTCTTGACGGGGACGGGTTTCAGGTTGTACTTGTCGGACACCCCCGAGTTGAGTTTCTTCACCGGCGCCAGCGACGGCGTCTCCAGCTCCAGTCCTGGGGAGAAACGGGGTCAGGGGGGTCCCAGGGAACCCCAAAACCCAGCAGGGTCCCCCCAGATCAGCTCCACACTTCAAAACAGCCTCAAACCCCTAAAACCAGCCCCAACACCAGCCCTCCAAAACATGCCTCAAAACGAACCCTAAATACCCCAAAACAGCCCCCCAAAACCCCTAAAAACAGCCCACAAACCCTAAAAAAGCAGCTCCAAACCTAACGCTAAGGCCAGCCCCAAAACGAGCTTCAAACCTCCAAAACAGCCTCAAACCAGCTACAAATTACCAAATCCTACCCCAAACCAGCCCCAGATCCCCCCAAACCAGCCCCAGATCCCCCCAAAAAGGGCCCAGCCCTCCCCAGCCTTACCAGTGGAGCGGAACTTGGCGTGGCTGGGGGCCGTGGTCCGCAGGGATTTGGGTTTTTCCCTCTTTTTTTCCGGCACCTCCTCATTCTTCGCCTCGTTTTTGGCCTCCTGGGGTTTCTCCTGGACGGGGGTTTTGCTTTTGTTTTCCTCTTTCCGCTTCTTTTTGTCCCGTTCTGGGGGGAGGGAAACACGTGGGAATGCTGGCATTTGAGGGGGGGGGTTTGGGGGGGAATCTGGGGGGATTTGGGGTCTCACCTGTGGGTTGGGAGCTGCTCTGGGAACGGATCACGCCCATCCAGTCACTGACCAGGATGGAGGCGAGTCGGCGAAGCTCTGGGGGGAGAATCAGCAATTCACTGTTAATTAATCGTTAATTAATCTGCCAGGGATCAGGTCATGTGACCAACAGGGGGTTTATGGGGTCTGAGAGGGGTTTGAGTGTCTTGTCTGAGGGTTTCAGGGATCTCAGGAGGGTTTTTAAGGGTCTCAGGGTGGGTTTTACTCACCCTCATCATCGCTGGACTTGCTGAGCTGCTTCACCAGCTTGGCTGTGTTGTTCTGCAAACGAGGAAGGGGAGTGAGGGGGGGACAAAAGGGACCCCAGGGGGACACAAAAGCCACCCCAGGGAGACAAAAGCCACCTGAGAGAAGCCCAGTTGTCACCTCAAGGAGCCAAAACCCCCCTTTGGGGACACGTAAACCACCCACAGAGGGACCCAAAACAGACAAAAGCCACCCTGGGGGGACCCAAAAGAACCACGAGCCATTTTGGGGGGATCCACAAAGCAGCCGAGGGGACCCAAGAGCCAGCCCTGAGGGGGATCCAAAGGACACAGAAACCCCTGTGGGGGTCCCCAGAACCCCCCACCTGCTTGAGGTGGTCGACGGTGAGCGGGAGGTGCTGCAGCGTGAGCAGGATCTGCTGCAGGAACGGGACGTTGTTGGAGGCCTTGGAGCCCGTGAGCCATGTGTTGAGCAGCTTGTACCCCCCGATCCTGATGAACCTGGGGACACAGGGGTCACAGATCCGTGAGGGCCGGGCTGGGAACGGGGGAAATCCCCCCCAAATGGCCCTGCCCAGCCCCCCTGCTCACTTGTTGAGGATGTCCTGGGCCCGGGTCTGCAGCAGGATGTTCAGGTAGATGCAGCGACTCACCATCTTCTGGGAGTCCTTCATGAGGCTGAGGGGTCAAGAAGGGGGTTAGGAACCCAAAAACACACCCAGGAGTGCAGGGGGAGCAGCGGGGGGGGCTCTCACCTGAAGATTTTGGAGATGCCATCCATGGTCTTGACCTCGCCATCCCGGCCCAGGAAGCAGTCGAGGCCCTTGAGCAGCTCCTTGGGGTCGATGGGGCCGGAGCCCATGGCAGGAACGGCCTGGGGGGAGAGAGAGAGAGGGGTGAGACCCCCCCTGTGCCCCCAATGAGGCTGGGACCCCCCCAGAGGGGCCCACCCCCCACCTGATGGGGACAAACAGGATCAGGCCCAAAACAGAGGAAACCGAGCCCAAAAAAGGGGGAAATTGGGCCCAAAACAGACAAAAATTGAGCCTCAAGAACAAAAGCAAGAAAGAGCAAAATCCCCTCCCAAAAAGGGGGAAGTCACTCCCCAAAGTTTGAGGAAATTGAGCTCGAGGAGGAGGAAATGGAGTGCAAAAGGGGATAATCGACTACAAAACATGAGAAAACTGTTCCCTCAATAAGGGAGAAATCAACCCCAAAAGAGTACAAAATTGTCCTTGAAAGAGCAAAAAATAAACACCAAAGAGGAGGGAACTGACCCCAAAAAAAGGAAGCAACTGAACCCCAAAAAGGAGAAAATGGCCCCAAAACGCAGCTGCCACAAAGTGAGACCCCCAAGGGACACGGGGGTGTCACAGCCCCCCCCATGACACTGTGGCCTCATTTGTGTCACTAATTAATACACTCATTAACACATTAGTGCTGCTCCCCCTGGGGTGGGGGACAGAAGGATTTTGGGTCACACTGAGGGGGGGGACACAGACCCCAAACTCCCCCCCCATTATCAGGGGGAGGGTCTGGAGGGGGCACAGCCCCCCTTTGCCACCCTCACTTTAATTAACCAAGGGTTAATCAACGAGCTAGCCTTTAACGAGGTGCCAAGTTTGGGGGTATCACCCCCTCACACCCCTTAATTAAACCCCCTGACTAAGGAACAAACCTACTCGTTAGCAGTCCATTAATTAAGGCCAAGCCCCCCTTAATGACCCCCCCTCGGGGGTTTCAGGCTCTGACGTCACTTAATCACTGTTAATTACAGCTTAGTTATGCCCCAGTTTCCTTAAGGAGGGCAGGAAGGGGGGGCTGGGGGGTTGTTTTTAGGATGGGGGAGTGAGAATACCCCAAAAATATCAATATTTGGGAAAAGGGGGGTGGAACCCAAGGCTGGTTTTGACTCCTGGTGGGGCCTTAACGAGCCCCCCCTTAATTAATTAAAGACCCCAATCATGTGGCAGAGTTAATTACAAAGACACAACAACGACTCAAAGCAGCACAAACCCCCCTAATTCAAGGGGGGGTGACTTATTTTTACCTAAAACTGGGGGTTTAAGCACCAAATTCCACTGTAACCTTTGACCCCCAAAAAAGAGCCACTGGTGGCTCATGGGGGGGGTCCTGTTATGTGTGTCACCCCTCAATGTCCTGGGGAGGGGGAGTCAAAGCCCCCTAGGGTGGGCACGGCCCTGAGAAAGGGGGGGAACAACCCCCTCCCCATAATTTGGGGGTGTTTTAGAGCCCCCCACCCCTTTTTGGGGGGGTCCCTTTGCAGCAAACACAGACCCCACCCCCCCAAAACCACTGAAACCCCTCTGGGGGGGGGTTAAATGAGGTGGGGAGACCCCAAAAGCACCGAGATCCCCCCAAAAAGGGGGTAAATCACCTTCCTGGAAGGGGGGGGTGGTAAATCCCAACCCTCAAAATTTGGGGGGGCCCTGAGTGGGTCCAGCACGAGGCCAAGCAAGGCCTGACCCCGCCCCCCCCACCTCCCAAAACTGCAGTTTTAGCTCATTTTACGCCAAAAAAACACCTTTTTGAGGAGGGGAGAAACCCCCAGGATTGACCCCAAAACCCTGTGGGAAGTGGGGGGAGAACCTGCAGTGCCCCCCTGTCCGAAAACCAGAAATGCTACCACTGGGCTGTTCCAGGCCTCAAAGACTCCCAAATTAACCCTTTTATTACCAAAAATATGAATTATTTTCAGACATTTCTCTGGTTTTGCACCAAAATCTGCCAGATTGGGGTGGATTTGGTTTTTGTTTTTAAACTGGAAAGGGGAGGGGGGGGCGGGAAAACAACCAACAACCAAATCCCGGGAGACAAAAGGAGGAGAAGGGATAAGAATTATAAAAAAAGGGGATTTGGGCTTTTAGTTTTTTTTTTTTTTTTAATTAAAAACTTGCTCAAAACACGGGATTGGTGAAATGTAATTAAGACCAAAAAGGTTTGTTGCTTACCCGGGTTGTGGCTGTTCCCTCCCTTTGCTGAGGTAAAGCTTCCTAAGCCTGCACCTCCACGCTGCCAAAACGGGGCAAAACCATTGAAAACCGGGACAAAATTGAGCGTTTGGGGGGGGGTTTCCCCCTTGAATCCCCCCCAAAAAACAACCCAGCTATTTTCTGGGGGTGGTGGTGAAGCCCAGTGGTAGCATTTCCCTGTCACGATAAATTAAATGGTAAATTAAATGGTAAATTAAATTACGAATCGCTCGAGGCCGCTGCTCCCCTTTCTCCCCACAGTGCTCCCCCAAAACCCACCTAAAAAAACCAAAACAAACAAAAAAGAGAGGAAAAAAGAGAAGAAAAGGGCTAAAACAAGAATAAAAAATCAAAAGCTTGGGGGTTTGGGGGGCAGGAGCTGCCAAGGCAGCAGCGGCCCAAGGTGAGGGGGGGTCCTGGTGGGCTGGGGGGTCCTGCGGAGGGAAGGGGGGGGTTAGAGGGAATTTAGGGGGGTTTTGGGGAGGGGTGTTAAGAGAATAAAAGAAGAGGGGGGGTGGAATTTGGGGGGGCCCGAGCAGGGGAGGTGGGAGGGGTTTGATTTGTGTTGCATCAGCAGCGAGGCCCCGGCGCCATTTTAGAGCTGGAAAAATTCCCCAAACTGGGGGGGTTTCCAGAGCTTTTTAAGGGGGGGGACACACAGAGACACAAGAGACAAAGAGAAAGATGTTAAACACTCCCCCCCCCGCCGCGGAACCGCCAGAGAAACCTCGGATAAAGTCAATTAAATCAATTAAATCCGCGGGGGTTGGGGGGGGTGGTGTGTGAAGAACCCTCCTTCAATCGGGGGGTTCGGAGCTCCCCCCTCCCAGCGCCAAAACGGGGGGGCTCGACCTGCAAAAAAACCTCGGGAAAAAAAAATATCCCAATTTAACGGCGGGAAGCGAGGGGGAAGGGGAAAGGTTAAAAAAAAGAACAAGACAAAGAAGCGGCCGAGCGGCGCCATCTTGGAAAGGGGTTTTTTCCGACATGGCGTGTGGGGAGTGGGGGGGGAGATTAAACCGAATTTTTGAGGGTAAAAAAGCCGGATTTGGGGGATCTAAGCCTGCCTAGCAATCTTTATTGCTAGATTGCAACCCCCCCGGCCCGCACGCCGAGCCCAGACCCCTGATCAAACCCCCCCCACCCCACCCCGCGTTTCTCCGCGCAAAAAACAATCCTAAAATGGCACCTAAAAAATAAAAATAGGACATAAATCAGCTTTTTTTTTAAAGCAGAATCCGCCGCCCCCAACCCCACCAAACCTTCCCACCCCACCCCGCAAGGCTCCGCGCGGACCCCGCAATCTTTATGTACAGATTGCTCGCCGGGCACCCCCGAATTCCCCCCGAATTCCCCCAATTCCGGCTCCCCCGCGACCACCGAGCGATTTTTTTTTTGGGGGGGGAATTTCCACCTCTTTTTTTGGGGCGGTTTCTTTTTTTTTCTGGACCCTCCGCGCCTTCTCCCAGCGCTTTTTCTCTCCCCAATTCTTCCCCCCCCTCAGCCCGGCTTTGCAGCTTTAACCACCTTTGGCACAGCCCCACGTCCTCCTCAAGCACATTATCGGGCTCTTCCTCCCATTATTTTTGCTCTTTGGGGACAAATAAAGGTATTTTTGGGGGGTTTATGCTCTTTCTTTGAAAGGGGGGAAGGGGTGAGGGGGGAGCTGGTTGAAAATTCAACACTTACTATCCAATTTTTTTTCTCGCCGACAGCGCTTCAAGGTTTGGATTTTGGCATTTGGTGGTGTTAGAGCCAAAAAATTCGTTTGTTTTTGGTCATGGCTTTAAAAAAACGCAGCAACTTTTTTTTTGCAGCTTGACAAGTGGGATTATTTTTTTTTAAGGGTTTTTTTTTCTCTGGGTTTTTTTGTTGTTTCTGTTGGGGTTTTTTTTTAAGCCCTAAAGAGGTGGATTGAGCTAAATTTATCGAGCCTAGAATGCGGGGTGAAAAAATAAAAAAAAAAGTTGCTTGGGTTTTTTAAAAAAAAAAAGGAGAGCTTTGCCTTTGTTTTTTGAGGGGGAGGAGGGGGAAGAAGCGGGGAAATATGTTTTTAAATGGCAGTTTCCTTCGGGTTTGGAACGGCTTCCAAGGACGGTCCAAAGGACGAGGCTGCGGCGGCTCTTCACGGCAAGGGGGGAGGAAAGCTTTTTTCTTCCCCTCTTTTTGTATATATTTTTTGTTGTTTTGTTCTCTTTTGTATTGTTTTGTATTGTTTGTATGTTTTTCTCTCGTGGTAAAGGCGACGGCGTCTCTCAAGACCAACCAAACCTGGAGCGGGGAAAGGAAAAATAAAAGGGGGGGGGGGAAGGTAGGGTGGGGCACAACAAATAAAAAAAAAAAAGAAAAAATTGAAAAAATAGAAATTAGAAGCAAAGAAGAAAAAGACACGGAACTATTAGAAATCTGTTATCCCCGGGGGAGAATTTAAAGCTTTAAAGCGGGGGAGAAAGGAAAAAAACCGAAGAAACGCCCTTGGCGGGGGAGGGCTGAGCTCTGAGAGGACACGAGGGCTCAGGGCGGTGGCGGCCCCGGAGGGGCTGCGGGGCCGCGTTTTCCCTCAGATAAAGGAGCCATTAACCCTCCAAAGGGTCGCAGGCCGTTTAAAGAGCCACCCAACCCTTCAAAAAAGCGGGTGGGACCCCCCTGGACGCAATCCCCCCGCGCTCCCCGCCGGGCCCAGCGCAGCTCGTTACTCACCTCCACCAGCCCTCAGAATGGCAGCGGCGCCGCTGGGCGCGCCCTTTTATACCGAGCCACGCCCCCCGCCGAACCACGCCCCCGGTCACGCGCCGGCCGCGCCCACTCGCCCGTTGAGCCCCTCAACGGCGCCTGCGCGGGGGCCGTAGCGCGCACGCGCGGCCGCCGCCCGCCATTGTCCGCGGGGAGGGCCTCGTGTGGCGCAGTTTTTATTGGGGGGGGGGGGTTCTACGCGTGCGCGGCCGCCGCGGGAAGGGCCCCGCACAACACAAAATGGCGCCCGCGGCGTGAGGGGAGCAGCGGGCGGGGCCTAAACGTGAGGCGGGAAGATGGCGCTGGGCCGCGCGGCCGCGGCGCTGAGGGCGGCGCTGAGTGCGGCGGGGACCCCACTGTGGACGCGGGTGAGGCGGGGGGGACACCGGCAATGGGGGGGCGCGGGGCGGGGGCACCGGGAATGGGGGTCGGGGGGACGGGGCAGCGCCGCACGTGGGCTGGGGGCGGGGTTAGTGACGTTACCAGGTGGCGGTGCTCCGTTAGGGGGCGCCAGCAGCACTTCGGGAGGGGCGGGGCTTAGCGAGGCATGACGTCATCGCATTAGGGCGATGACATCATATCAGTAGATGCGATTTGGTGGGTTTTGGAGGAAAAGGGGAATGTGACTTCACTGAGGGAGGTGTTTACATGTCACCAACCCTGAGCAGGGTTTTGGGGGGCAAGGGGTGGGTGATGTTATGCCTGTGGGGTTATGAGGTCATTACCCATGTGACATCATCATCATGAGTGCTGTGATGTCATAAGCTCTGTGATATCACTGCTTTGGGGGTTTTATGTCATTACTGTTGTGGGTACTGGTGCATCAATAATTTGATACCCTTAATGTCATGAAATAGAAACATGAGATCGTAACTTCTGTAGAATCTACTCTTGAAGGTTGTGATGTCATAGTGCCTGTGACATCACCGCTTTTGGGGTTACGGCATCATAACCCACTTTGCACCATTGTTGTGTGGGTTAGGATGTCACAGGCCCAGTGACATCATCACTCTTGGGGTGGTGATGTCATAACCCCATGATGTCAGAGCTTGGGCATATGATGTCATCAATCCCCTCTCCCAGAACCACCCCCGGCTCTGCAGCTCCCAGGAAGCCCCCAAAGCCCCCGAGGACCCCAAAGCCCCCAAAGAGCCCCCGTCGAAGTACCTGGAGCGGCCCTGGGAGTACCTGGAGAGTGAAGGTACCTGGAGGGGGGTTTGGGGGTCTCAGAGGGGTTTGGGGGTCCCAGGGGGTCCCCAATCCCCCCAAACTGTCCCTCCATCGCAGAGTACCGGCTGACCTACGGGGACAGGCCTGTCTGGTTCGGGTACCGGCGCAACCACAAGGGAGCCATCCCCCCCCAGCGCACCCGCAAGGCCTGCCTGGTCAGACTCGGGGATACTGGGAGGGACTGCGGGGGCACTGGGGGACGGAAGGGGACTGGGGGGATGAGGGGGAACTGGGATGCACTGAGTGGCACTGCAGGGGAGTGAGGGGTGCTGGGAGAAGATAGGGAGGGATTAGAATGGGAACGGAGGGGGCACTGGAAGGGGATTTGGAGGGGACTGGGGGACATGGAGGGACTGGAGGGTGGGGGAGGCAGAGTCCTCATATCTGGAGGTCACTGGGTGGACACTGGGCTGGACTGGGAGATCCTGGGCTGGCCCAGCCCCCCCTGACTTTGTGTCCCCCCCCAGCGCCGGGGGAAGCCGGTGGGGAACCCCTGTCCCATCTGCCGGGACCGCAACCTGCTCGTCGACTTCAGGGTCAGTGCCTCTTCCTCCCACCCCTTTTCCCTCCTTTTTATTCCCCTTTCTCTCTTTTGTCTTCTTTTCACGTATTTTCCCCACTTTTTCTCCTCCCTTTAATCTTTTTTCTCCCCCAGAACGTGAAGCTCCTGGATCAGTTTATTTGCCCCCACTCGGGGGTTGTTTTCCACCCCACATACACCGGTGAGGGGGAACTGGGAGCACTGGGAGGGCACTGGGGGGTACGGGCAGGGCCCCCTGTGTGCTGGGGGGCCCTGTGGGTGCCTCGGGGGTCCCTGACCGTGTCCCCCCTTCCCCAGGGGTCTGCATGAGGCAGCACAAGCTCCTGTCCAAGGCCATCGCCCAGGCCCAGGACCACGGTGAGAGCCCTCGGGGGGGGTCAGGGTGGGCTCAACACCCCTGGGTGCCCCCCCAGGCCCCCTCACCGGCCCCTCCCCACCTCCCGCACCGCAGGGCTGCTGTGGCTGCAGGTGCCCTACGTGCCCACTCCCCGTGAGGACTTCTCCAACCAGCACCCGGCGGTGGGGAAGACGCCCCCGGCGCTGCGGGACCCGGGCGGGTTCTGGTACAGCTGGTACGAGCGGTGGTCGCCGCCCCCCGCCGAGATCGCGCGGATGCGCCGCCTCTACCGCGGCTTCCTCAAGGAGGAGCAGCCCCCGCTGGCCCCTCAGAGCCCCGCCGGGGAGAAACAGGTGGAATAAAATGGTTAAAAACCCCTCAAATGGGTGTTTGTGGTGAGAGGGGGCTCAAAATGGCGGCTCGGGCGTGAGGGGAGAGTATCCCACAATGCCTTGCGGGGAGGGGGAGACGCTTCCCGCCACTCTTCGCTGCCGCGCGGGAAAGCGGTTGCTAAGGAGGGGCGGGGCTTCGTTGCTAAGGGCAGGGAAGGAGCGACAGCGATTGGCTGAGCCGTTGCCAGGGGTGGGGTTTGGTTGCTACGGATGGGTGAAAACCCGGCAACGATTGGTGGGCTGTTTTTAAGGGCGGGGCCTGAAGCTCCAGAGCTGCAGTGATTGGCCAGAAGTCGCCGGGGGCGGGACTTCGTTGCTAAGGGCGAGTGAACGAATGACAACGATTGGCTGGCGGTTGCTACGGGCGGGACTTGGTTGCTAAGGGTGAACAATTGGGCAGCCCCCATTGGCAGGTTGTTGCCGGGCCCTGTCGCCATTGGCTGGTGGTTGCTATGGGCAGGACTCCGTTGCTAAGGGTCTGTAAAGGAGCAGCAGCGATTGGCTGCTGGTTGCTAAGGGCGGGACTCGGTTTCTAAGGGGCCATAAATGAACTCCCCCGATTGGCCGGCGGTTGCTAAGGGCGGGACTCGGTTGCTAAGGTAGTATGAAGGATCGGTTCTGATTGGCTGGGCAGTGCCATGCCGGCCTCTGATTGGCCGGTCGGGGCGGTGGGCGCGGTCTCGGTGCCGCGGGCGCGGCCGTGGCGGGTCCGGGACGGAGATTTGGGGGAGTGGGGATTTGGGGATTTGGGGGTCCCGGGGCCCGGGGGGGGCCATGGAGTTCCCCTTCGAGCTCGGGCCGGTGCTCGGGGAGCGATTCTTCGTCGTGGATCAAAACCTACGGCCCGCGGGGCGCGGGGGGGGCGGACACAGGTACGGGAGGCTAGAATGGGGTGAGACTGGGTTGGACTGGGGTTAGACTGGGATTAAAATGGGGTTGGACTGGGGTTAGACTGGGGTCGGGCTGAGGTTGGACTGGGGTCGGGCTGGAGATGGGCTGGGCTGGGCCTGAGGATGGGGCGGGGCGGGGGTTGAACTGGGGATGGACCTGGGGTTAAACTGGGGTTAAACTGGGAATGGACCTGGGGTTAAACTGAGGTTAAGCTGGGGCTGGACCTGGGGTTAAACTGGGGCTGGACCTGGGGTTAAACTGGGAATGGACCTGGGGTTAAACTGGGGATGGACCTGGGGTTAAACTGGGAATGGACCTGGGGTTAAACTGGGGTTAAACTGGGAATGGATCTGGGGTTAAACTGGGGCTGGACCTGGGGTTAAACTGGGAATGGACCTGGGGTTAAACTGGGCTTGTGCTGGGGTTAAACTGGGGTTGGGTTTAGGGCTGGGCTGGGCTGGGTTTTAAGGGGCTTTAGGGGTGGTTTTTTGGGGGATGTCAAGGGGGTTTGGGGCAGTTGTTTGGGGGTTTTTGGGGGGTCTTTGGGGTGCCAACGCCCCCTCAGGCCCAGGGGGGACCTGGAGCAGCAGCTGCGGACGGTGATCGATGAGCTGGGCAAGGCCTCGGCCAAGGTGGGCACTGGGGGGTCCCAGGGGGTTTGGGGGTCCAGGGGGAAATGAGGGTCTGGGAGGGGAACTGGGGGTTACTGGGGTAAATGGGGGGTAACTGGGGGTGAGGGGTGTCCCAGAGGGGTTTTGAGGGTCCCAGGGGGTCTGAGGAGGGTTTTGGGGGCTGGGGGGAGTTGGGGGTCATGGGGCAGTTTTGGGGGTCATTGGGGGGGTTTGAGAGGCAATGGAGGGTCTGGGGGGGGTCCCAGGGGTCAACTGGGGGTCCCAGGGTCACTGGGGGGTCCCTGTTCCCCCCCCCACAGGCCCAGGGCCTCCCCACGCCCGTGACCAGCGCGGCCCGAATGGAGAGCAACAGACATGTCCTGTACATCCTGAGAGACCCCCGGTGAGACCCCAAAATAACCCCAAAATACCCCAAAATAACCCAAAAATACCCCAAAATAACCCCAAATAACCCCAAAATAACCCCCAAAACAACAGACATGTCCTGTACATCCTGAGAGACCCCCGGTGAGACCTCAAAATAACCCCAAAATACCCCAAAATAACCCCCAAATAACCCCAAACCAACAGACATGTCCTGTACATCCTGAGAGACCCCCGGTGAGACCCCCAAAATAACCCCAAAATAACCCAAAAATACCCCCAAACCAACAGACATGTCCTGTACATCCTGAGAGACCCCTGGTGAGACCCCAAAATAACTGCCAAATAACCCCAAAAATAACCCCAAAATAACCCCAAACCAACAGACATGTCCTGTACATCCTCAGAGACCCCCGGTGAGACCCCCAAAATAACCCCAAAATACCCCAAAATAACCCCCAAATATCCCCAAACCAACAGACATGTCCTGTACATCCTGAGAGACCCCTGGTGGGACCCCAAAATAACTGCCAAATAACCCCAAAATACCCCCAAAGTAACCCCTAAGACCCCTCCAATCTGTACATCCTGAGAGACCCCCAGTGAGACCCCCAACCCCCCCAAAAATATCCCGAGACCCCTCAAACCCCTCAACCACCCCCAGACCCCTCAGAACTGCCCTCCAAACCCCCTCAGATCCCTCCAGACTCCCCCAACCCCCTCAAAGCCCCCAAATGCCCCCAAGACCCCCGAATTCCCCTCAACCCCTCCTGAGCTCCCAAACCCCCTTTGCCCCCCCCAGGACCCCCAAAGGTGCCGTCATCGGGTTCCTCAAGGTGGGCTACAAGAAACTTTTCCTGATGGTGAGTTCTGGGGGTCCCTGGGGAGCTCTGGGGGTCCTTGGGGAGTTCTGGGGGTCCTTGAGGAGCTCTGAGTCCCTGGGGTCCTGTGGTCCCGACTTCTGGGGGGTCCCTGGGGAGCTCTGAGGGTCGGGGTCCCTGGGGGGTCCTCTGGGGAGCTCTGTGGAGTTCTGGGGTCCCTGGGTGACTCCTGGGGAGTCCTGGGGGTTCAGGGGGAGTCTCTGGGGGTCCTTGAGGGAGGTTCTGGGGTCCTGGGGGGTCCTGGGGAGTTGTGGGGTCCTGGGGGGTCCTGGGGAGTTCTGGGGGTCCCTGGGGGGGTCCCTGGGGAGTTCTGGGGGTCCCTGGGGAGTTCTGGGGGTCCTTGGGGAGCTCTGGGGAGTTCTGGGGGTCCCTGGGGAGCTCTGGGGTCCCTGGGGGGGTCCCTGGGGAGCTCTGGGGGTCCCTGGGGGAGTCCATGGGGAGCTCTGGGGGTCCCTAGGGGGGTCCCTGGGGAGCTCTGGGGGTCCCTGGGGAGCTCTGGGGAGCTCTGGGGTCCCTGGGGGGTTCCCTGGGGAGCTCTGGGGGTCCCTGGGGAGCTCTGGGGGTCCTTGGGGAGTTCTGGGGGTCCCTGGGGAGTTCTGGGGGTCCCTGGGGGGGTCCCTGGGGAGTTCTGGGGGTCCCTGGGGAGCTCTGGGGGTCCCTGGGGGGTCCTGGGGAGCTCTGGGGTCCTGGGGAGCTCTGGGGGTCATGGGGGTCCTTGGTGACTTCTTTGGGGGTTCCCTGGTGAGCTCTGGGGGTCTCTGGGGAGTTCTGGGGGGGTCCCTGGGGAGTTCTGGGGGGGTCCCTGGGGAGCTCTGGGGAGTTCTGGGGTCCCTGGGGGACTCCCTGGGGAGCTCTGGGGTCCTTGGGGAGTTCTGGGGGTCCTGCAGGGGTCCTGGGGGAGTTGTGGGGTCCTGGGGGGTTCCTGGGGAGTTCTGGGGGTCCCTAGGGGGTCCTGAGGAGTTCTGGGGGTCCCTGGGGAGTTCTGGGGGTCCCTGGGGAGCTCTGGGGAGTTCTGGGGGTCCCTGGGGGGGTCCCTGGGGGGATCCCTGGGGAGTTCTGGGGGTCTCTGGGGAGCTCTGGGGGTCTCGGGGGCTCTGGGGGTGTCAGCCCCTCCCAGCCCCGTGCCCCCAGGACCGGGCCGGCAGCCACGTGGAGGTGGAGCCTCTCTGTGTCCTGGATTTTTACGTGCACGAGTCCCTGCAGAGACACGGCCACGGCAGGGAGCTCTTCCAGCACATGCTGCAGGTGCCACTGGGGGAACTGGGAGCACTGGGAGATGTGCACTGGGCACTGGGAACCAGCTCCTGACTCACAGATCCCACTGGGAACCAGTTCCTGACACACTGGGGGCACTGGGAGCTGGTTAATGGGCACTAGGAACCAGTTACTGACCCACTGGGAGCACTGGGAGCCACTTACTGGATACTGGGAATCAGTTACTGACCCACTGGGAGCACTGGGAGCCACTTACTGGATACTGGGAGCTGGTTAATGGGCACTGGGAACCAGTTACTGACTCTCTGGGAGCACTGGGAACTGTTTACTGGGCACTGGGAACCAGTTACCGACACACTGGGGGCACTGGGACACGTGCACTGGGCACTGGGAACCAGTTACTGACGCACTGGAAACCAGTTACTGATCCACTGGGAGCACTGGGAGGTGGTTAATGGGCACTGGGAACCAGTGAGTGACGTATTGGGAGCGCTGGGAGCCGCTTACTGGGCCTTGGGAACCAATAAGTGACCCATAGACGCACTGGGGACCAGTTAGTGACGTACTGGGAGCACTGGGAGCCGAATTTTTTTTTTTTTTGCTCTCCGTTCACCCCAATTTGACCCGTTTGGGCCTCTGGGGGAGGGGGTTGGGGGTCTCAGGGAGGGTCTGGGGGTCTCCTGGGGTGGTGTTAAATTGGGGAGGGGTCTCGGGGAGGGTCTTAAATTGGAGAGGGGTCTCACAGACCCCCAGAGCGTTCGGAATGGGGGGGATTTGAGGGGCACTGGAGGGTTTGGGGGCTCTCAGGGAGGAGGTTTGAGGGGATGTTAAATTGGGGGAGGGGGTCTCGGGAGGGTGTTAAATTGGGGAGGGGTCTCAGGGGTGGTGTTAAATTGGGGAGGGTCTCACAGCCCCCTTCCCCCATCCCAGAGCGGCGGGTGCCCCGAGCGCTTGGCCGTGGATCGACCCTCGGAGAAGCTCCTGGGATTCCTCCGGAAGCACTACGGGCTCTGCCAGCCCATCCCCAGGTCAGGGGAATTTGGGGGGGTTTGGGGGGCTTTGGGAGGGTCTGGGGGGCTTTGGGAGAGATTTGAGGTCTGGGAGGGATTTGGGGTGGTTTGAGGAGGGGCTCTGCCAGCTCATCCCACAGGTTGAGGATTTGGGGAGTCTGAGGGGGTCTGGGGTGTTGGGGAGGGTTTGGGGTCTAGGGAGTTTTGGGGGTTCTGGGGGGTCTGAGGGGTGTGTTTGGGGGGGGTCTAGGGGGTTTGAGGGGGATTTTGGGGGTTCTGGGGGGCTCAGCAAGGTTTTCACCCAGTTCTGGGGAGGGATTCTGGGGAGGCTTTGAGGGGGTTTGGGGGTTTTGGAGGGGTCTGGAGGGGATTTGGGGGGTCTGCAGGGGGATTTGGGGGATCTGGAAGGGATTTGGGGGGTCTGAGGAGGGGTTCGAGCTCAATTCCCCTCCCCCAGGCAAACAATTCCGTCATCTTGAGGTTTTTCTCCAACCGAACGGGTGCGTCTGGGGGGTCCCAGAGAGTCTGGGGGGTCCCAGGGAGGCTCTGGGGGCCTTTGGGAGGTCCTGGGGGTGCGTCTGGGGGGTCTCAGGGGGGTGCTTGGGGGTCTCAGGGTGTTTGGGGGGGTCCGGGGGTTGGGGGGTCCCAGGGGGTCTGGGGGCCTTTGGGGGGTCTCAGGGTTGCGTTTGGGGGTCTCAGGGGGTGTTTGGGGGTCCTGGGGGATTTGGGGGTTCTTGGGAGGGAGGGGGTGAGTTTGGAGATCCCAGGAGGGTTTGGGGGTCCTTGGGGGGGTGAGTTTGGAGGGTCCCAGGAGGGTTTGGGGGTCCTGGGGAAAATTTGGGGGGGTCCCGAGGATTTAGGGGAGAGTTGGAGGGGATCCCTGGGGAAGTTTGAGGGGGGTTTGGAAGGTCCTGGGCTGCGTTTTTTGGGGGCTCCCGGGTTGGAGGGTCCCAGGGGGTGTCTGTGGGATTCCCCTCACCCTCTGACCCTCCTCGAGCCCCCAAAGCCCCCATCGGGCGCGGCCCTCCCCGGCGGCCGCAGGAGGAGCCCATCAAGCCCTACTCCAGCTCCGACCGCGACTGTGAGCGGGGGGCACTGGGGAGGGACTGGGGGGCACTGGGAGGGACTGGGGAGCACTGGGGGGACACTGGTGTGGAATTTGGGGGGCTTATGGGGGTTTGGGGGGTTTTGGGGGGTCTCAGTAAGGTTTTCCCACAGGTTTGAGGGGAGCTGAGGGGTCTGGGGGGGATTTTGGGGGGTCTGAGGGTGGGGCTAAAGGGGGAGGAGCTAAAAGGGGTGTGGTCAGAGGGGGAGGAGTTTAAATGGGTGTGGTCAGAGGGGGAAGTTTAAATGTGTGTGGTCAGAGGAGAGGGGCTAAAAGGGGTGTGGTCAGAGGGGGAGGGGCTAAAGGGGTGTGGTCAGCATGGGTGTGGCCCCAGGTGGGCGTGTCCCAGCAGAAGTCTCAGCCAATCCCCTTCAAGCTGGGATTTGGGAAAACTAAAAGGGTGGGGCCAAAGAGGGCGTGGTCAAAGCAGGTGGGGGCGTGTCTCTGCTGACTCTCAGCCAATCCCCTTCAAGCTGGGATTTTTTGGGGGGTGTGGCCTGATGGGGTGTGGTCAGAGGGGGCGTGGTGGTGGGCGTGTTCCCACTGACTCTCAGCCAATCCCCTTCAAGCTGGGATTTTTGGGGGGGTGTGGCCTGATGGGGTGTGGTCAGAGGGGGCGTGGTGGTGGGCATGTTCCCACTGACTCTCAGCCAATCCCCTTCAAGATGGGATTTTTGGGGGGTGTGGCCTGATGGGGTGTGGCTCAGTGGGTGTGTCCCGGTGGGTGTGTCCCCACTGACTCTCAGCCAATCGCCCGCAGTCCTGCGTGAGGAGGCGGAGCCTCCGTGGCCCTTCAACCTGTCCCTGGCCCGCGGGGGGGTCTCGGGGTCCCGGTCCGGGGGAGCCTCCGGCCCTTCCTGCTGCGCCGGGACCCCCGAGCGCCCGAGGCCCCCAGCGCCGCGCCAGGTGGGATCCCCCCCCAAAAACAGCCCCCCAAAACACCCCCCCAAACACCCCCACACCCAGGGCAGCCCCCAGCCTTCCCTTCCCTTCCTCAGCCCCCCTTTCACCCAAATTTGGCCACTTTTGGTCTCTTTTTCCTTCATTTCACCCCAATCCAGCCATTTCTGGTCTCATTTTCCACCTCATTTTCCTTCATTTTATCGCAAATTTCATTGGTTTGGGCCTCATTTTTCACCTCGTTTTCCCTGATCTCACCCAAATCTGCCCATTTTTCGCCTCATTTTCCTGCTTTCCGCCCAACTTTAGCCGTTTTCGGGTGATTTTTGCCTCTTGTCTCCCCCAGCTCCCTGGGCCGAGTCGGACGTTGAGCCCCCCCTGCCCCTGAGGATCCCCCGGCGGGGCCGAGGGGGTCTGGGGGGGACTGGTCCTGCCCCACACGCCCACTGGGAACCAGTCCCTGCCTCACTGGAAACCAATCTGTGCCCCACAGACCCACTGGGAACCAGTCCCTGCCCTCACTGGGAACCAGTTTGTGCCCCACAGACCCACTGGGAACCAATTTGTGCCCCACAGACCCCACTGGGAACCAGTCACTGCCTCACTGGGAACCAGTTTGTGCCCCACAGACCCCACTGGGAACCAGTCTGTGCCCCACAGACCCACTGGGAACCAGTTCCTGCCCTACTGGGAACCAGTTCCTGCCTCACTGGGAACCAGTTTGTGCCCCACAGACCCACTGGGAACCAATCTGTGCCCCACAGACCCACTGGGAACCAGTCCCTGCCTCACTGGGAACCAGTCCCTGCCCTACTGGGAACCAGTTTGTGCCCCACAGACCCACTGGGAACCAGTCCCTGCCCTACTGGGAACCAGTTCCAGCCCCACAACTCCCCCTGGGACCCATTTCCCGCCCCGCCGCGGGGTCCCATCCCCTCCCAGCCCCCATGGGTGCCTGTCCCACCCCTCCCTCCCCTCCCCCCCCCATTTTTTGGGTACGTTTCAATAAAAACGGTGACTCTGCTTCGGCTCCTCCGGCCTGTCAATCATCCCGAGGGGGGCGGGGCTTTCAGCTATATACGGTCATGCCCCGCCCCTCAGGAGAAAGCAAGAATTCTATTGGTTGGAACTGCTTGGCCACGCCCCCTCCCGGGGCATGAATGGGCGTGGCGGCCGCGCCGGTCACCTTCCCGCGCGCGCACATGCGCGGTGCGCTCCCGCCTCCTCTGCCCCCCCCACTCCCCTCACGGCCCGCGCAGGCGCGCTGGGAGTCACCGGCGTGAGGGGGAAAAGAAGCCCCGGGGCGGCCGCTGCGAAGCTCCCGCCATGTACCGGCACGTCCCCGCCGCCGCCGCCGCCGTCCGCCTGCGCCCCGCGGGCTCCCACCGCGCCTGGGGACCCCTCAGCACCGGCGCGGAACCGCCCCGCCGACGGTACCGGGCGCGGCCGCAGGTGAGGGTCGCGGGCAGGGGGCGGGGCCTCCGTGAGGGGATGCAAATGAGGGGGTGGAAGGGGCGGGGTTATGGTAATCGGAGACAGGGGATTGGTTGGGGAGGGGGATTGACAGGTGGAGGGAGAGGGGTTATGTAAATAACGCCCGGGGAGAGGCGGGGCTATGCAAATATAGCCTGATAGGGAAAGCGACTCGGGGCGGGGTTATGTAAATTGTGATGGGGAGTGGGCTGGGTTTATGCAAATAATCATGGGGTGGTTACGTTATGTGGGCGGGGTTATGCAAATCTATGCTGCAAAGCAGACCGTTGGGTGGGCGGGGTTACTTAAATACACAGAAACGGTTACGTCGCTGGATGGGCAGGGTTATGCAAATAGATTTGGGCGGTATTTATGCGCGGAACGGGGCGTGGTTATGCAAATAGAGAGTGCTATATTAAATATTGGAGGCGTGGCTTGCTCTTTGGGGGCGGGGCCGTGGCTGGTTGGGGGACTTTGGGGTCCTGCTGGGACCACCCCCCGCCCGAAATGGGGTAGATCCCCCTAAATGGGGTAAATCCCCCTTTTAATGGGGTAAATCTCCCCAAAAATGGGCTAAATCCCCCCTAAATGGAGCAGATTCAAACCCCTCCCAAATGATGCAGACCTGTCCCCATGAGGTGAATCCCCCCTTATAGGGCAGATCGACCCCCCCAAATGGTTCAGCCCCCACCATGGGGTAAATACCCCCCCCAAAACAATACAACCCCCGTCTTTATCTCCCCCAGGACCTGTTGGCTCCTCGCCCCCCTGCCAGCCCTGCTGCCCCTCCCAGCGCGGCCCCCCCAGCCTCGGGGGCTGGAGGGGCTGGGGGGCCCGGTGACCACGGTGGACGGGCGGCGGGAGGACGACATCGCCGTCAGGGACCCCCGGCTGCTGCTCAGACCCCCCGGCGGGGCCCTGCTGGCCCAGAGCCCCCCGGCACACAAAGCCCCTCCATGGAGGAGCACCTGGCTGTGATGCACGAGAAGCTGCGGCACGAGGTGGGTGAAATGGGGGAAAATGGGGAAAAATAGGGGAAAAATGGGGGAAAAATTGGGGGAATGAGGAAATGGGGAGTAAAAATAGGAGGGGAAATGGGAAATGGGGGTAAAAATGGGGGTAAAATGGGGGAGAATGGGGAAATGGGGGTAAAAATGAGGCAAAAATGGGAAATGGGGGTAAAAATAGGAAATGGGGGGGTAAAAATGGGGGAATGGGGAAATGGGGAGTAAAAATAGGAAATAGAAAATGGGAGGGTAAAAATGGGTAAAAGGAAAATGGGAGGATATGGGGGGATGTGGGGATAAAAATGGCGTGGGTGGGGAGGAAAAATTGGGGGGAAAAGAGAAAGAAAATGGGAGGATGTGGAGGGGTAAAAATAAGGGGGATTTGGGGGAGAGAAATAGGGGGGATGGAGGAGAAAAATGGGGGGATTGGAGATTTGGGGGGAATGGGAGGGAAAATGGGAAAACACTGAGGAAAAAGGAGGGGAAATGGAGGTGGTGACAAAACGGGGAGGGTAGTTGACAGGAAGGGGTGGTGACAACATTTGGCGGAGATGGGGACGTGACAATAATTTGGGAACGTCCCCTTTTGTCCCCAACTCCCCTAGCTCCCGAATTTCTTCCTGAAAATCCCGGATTACGGATTGTACTCCCAGGACGTGGAGTTCATCAACCACCTGCTGCACCTGCACACCAGGTGTGGGGACATCTGGGGACACTGAGGGTGACATGGGGAGGTGCCATCACTGTCCCTGTCCCCACAGCGTCCCCCTCTGTGTGCGTGGGCCGTGCCACAGGGGTGCTCTGCCAGCCCGGGGGTGCCGTGGGGGTGTCCCAGGGAGGTGACACCGTTGTCCCCTGTCCCCAGGGGCCGTCCCATGTACCAGCTGGCCGTGGCGCTGTGCAAGGCGCTGGCCTGGGGGTACTTTGCCAGCCTGAGGCTGGAGGTGCTGGCGCTGACCCGGCACCCCGAGGACTGGAGCGTCCGCGCCCGCTGGAGGCTCACGGGGGTGCCCCTGCACCTGCTGCTGCTGTGCTTCTACCGCAGGGACAAGCGCCAGCTGCTCAGGTCAGTGCTGGGGACACCCCTGTCACCTCCCTGTGTCACCCCTGTCACCTCCCTGTGTCACCCCTGTCACCCCTGTGTCACCCCCTGCACCTGCTGCTGCTGTGCTTCTACCGCAGGGACAAGCGCCAGCTGCTCAGGTCAGTGCTGGGGACACCCCTGTCACCTCCCTGTGTCAGCCCTGTCACCTCCCTGTGTCACCCCTGTGTCACTCTGTCACCCCCCTGTGTCACCCCCTGCACCTGCTGCTGCTGCGCTTCTACCGCAGGGACAAGCGCCAGCTGCTCAGGTCAGTGCTGGGGACACCCTGGGGACACCCCTGTCACCTCCCTGTGTCACCCCTGTCACCCCTGTGTCACCCTGTCACCCCTGTGTCACCCCCTGCACCTGCTGCTGCTGCGCTTCTACCACAGGGACAAGCGCCAGCTGCTCAGGTCAGTACTGGGGACACCCTGGGGACACCCCTGTCACCCCCCTGTGTCACCCTGTCACCCCCTGTGTCACCTCTGTCACCCCCTGTGTCACCCCTGTGTCACCTGTCACCCCTGTCACCTCCCTGTGTCACCTCTATCACCCCTGTGTCACCCTGTCACCCCTGTGTCACCCCTGTCATGTCCCTGTGTCACCCCTGTGTCACTCCTGTCACTCCTGTGTCACCCTCTGTGTCACCCGTCACCCCCCTATCACTCTGCCACGCCCATGTCACTCTTGTGTCTCCAGTGCCCCCCCCGTCCCCATCAGCGTCCCCA
The DNA here is from genome assembly GCF_022539395.1 of Myiozetetes cayanensis. Lineage (NCBI taxonomy): Eukaryota > Metazoa > Chordata > Aves > Passeriformes > Tyrannidae > Myiozetetes > Myiozetetes cayanensis. Next base: position 27,738 of record NW_026087417.1, on the reverse strand, counting down.
CTGTCCCCCTGAGGTCCCCACACCCCCTGCCACCCCCAGGATGTCCCAGCCCAGCGTCCCCAAACGTCCCCCAATGTCCCCCCCCCAGGTCCTACGACGCATTCTCCACCTTCTTCCTCAACTCGCAGGGGCTCATCCGCTGCCACCGCGTGGACAAGGTGAGTCTGGGACGCCCTGGGGACCCCCCTGGGACCCCCGGGGGCCACCAGGGCGTCGCCCTGAGCTGTCCCCGTGTCCCCCCAGCTCATGCCGGCCCCCACGGCCGTCCCCGAGGCCAAGAAGCTGTTGGTGGCCGCGGCCGTGGCCGTGGCCGTGGCCGACCCCGCGCCCGCCCTGCGCCTGCTGCTGCGGCCCGAGGCCACCTCGGGGGACACCTGAGCCCCCCGGCGCGTCCCCCGTGTGTCCCCTGTCCCCTGTGTGTCCCCCCCCGCCCCCTTAACTTAATGTACAGAATAAACTCGGACGGAGCGGCCGCGGCCACCGAACGTGTCCCTGGAGCTGGGGCTGTATTGGGGTGTCCCCAGGCGTCCCCCCAGTGTCCCCAAGCGTCCCCAGGGGAGTCAGCCCAGCTCCTCCCGGCACTTCCCAGCCTTCTTGGGCATCTTGCGGGCGCTGCCGTCCTCCAGCTCCTTGGCCTGGTAGTAGTGAGGGGCCACCTCCAGCAGCCAGGCGGGGTCGATCTCGATCACCTGGGGACAGCGAGGGGACAGCGGGGGGACACGGGGTCAGCAGGGGTGGCACTGAGCCTGTGGGGACGCGGTGGCAGGCACTGCCGGGGGCACAGGGAGGGGGGTGGGGTCGAGGTTGGGTCAGTCTCAGTCACTTTGGGTCACAGTTGTGTCCCCATGGGGCTGTGGGGCCACAGGTCTCTGTCACCATGGGGGCTGTGGGGACACTGCCACAGGTCCTCAATGTGGGACACAGCCACAGGTCCCTGTCACTGTAGGCTGTGGGGACAGGGCCACCAGGTCCCTGTCAATGTGGGGACATGGCCACAGGGTCCCTGTCAATGTGGGGACAGGGCCATCAGGTCCCTGTCACTGTAGGGGCTGTGGGGACAGGGCCATCAGGTCCCTGTCACTGTAGGGGCTGTGGGGACAGGGCCACCGGTCCCTGTCAATGTGGGGACACGGCCACAGGGTCCTTGTCACTGTAGGGGCTGTGGGGACACAGCCACCAGGTCTCTGTCAATGTGGGGACACAGCCACCAGGTCCCTGTCACTGTAGGGGCTGTGGGGACACGGCCACCAGGTCCCTGTCAATGTGGGGGCTGTGGGGGCATGGTCATGGGGTCACCACGTTGTCACCGTGGTTCCATGGGGACAAGCCCACCAGGTGCCTGCCGTGTCCCCACGCTGTCCCCACGCTGTCCCCGTGTCCCCACCTGTCTCATGAACTCCTTGGAGGTGCAGACCAGCTCGTGGTAGAGCACCCAGCGGGGCTGGAGGGCGAACAGGGCGCTGTTGGGGTGGATGAACACGGGCTGCTGGTGCTTCACCGTCCGGTACCCGCCCCGCGACAGCCGCGCCGTGTGGTAGAAGAACCCGGCTGTGACCGCCTGGGGGGGCAGGAACGGGGGGTCAGTCACTGGGAAGCACTGGGAGGGCACTGGGAGGGCACTGAGAGGGGTCCCAGCTACACTGTGTGGTAGAAGAACCCGGCTGTGACTGCCTGGGGTTGGACACAAAAAGGGGGGGAAGCGACACTGGAGGGGTTTCAGGGCTGTGTTTGGGGGTCCCAGGATATGGGGGTCCCAGGGGTCTGGGGGGTCTCAGGTACCTTCCTGACGAGGCTGAGGTTGCCCCTGCATGAGGAGGGGGTTTTTGGGGGTCCCAAGGGATGTTTGGGGGTCCCAGGATATGGGGGTTTGGGGTCCCAGGTACCTTCCTGACAAGGTCGAGGCTGCCCCTGCATGGAGGGGATTTTTTGGGGGTCCCAGGGATATGGGGGTCCCAGGGGTCTGGGGGTCTCAGGTACCTTCCTGACGAGGTTGAGGTTGCCCCTGCATGAGGAGGGGTTTTTGGGGGGTCCCAAGGGATGTTTGGGGGGGTCCCAGAGGGTCTGGGGGTCTCAGGTACCTTCCTGACGAGGTCGAGGTTGCCCCTGCATGGAGGGGGGTTTTAGGGGATTTTTTTGGGGGGTTCCAGGGGGTCTGGGGGTGTCCATGGGGATCTGGGGGGGGTCCCAGGTACCTTCCTGACGAGGTCGAGGTTGCCCCCGCACGAGGAGGGGTTTTTTTTGGGGGGTCCCAAGGGATGTTTGGGGGGTCCCAGGGATATGGGGGTGTCCATGGGGGTCTGGGGGGTCCCAGGTACCTTCCTGACGAGGTCGAGGTTGCCCCCGCACGAGGAGGGGGCGATTTCCACGCGCTCCATGAGCCCCTGGAGCTGCTCCCGCACGTCCCGCGCGCGGCGCAGCGACCGCGCCTGCACAAAGTGCTCGTAGCACCACTGCAGGGAGTGACCGCTGGCCACCCACTGCCCACGGGGACAGGGGGGGGACACGGGGGGACACACAGGGGGGACAGGGGGGACACACAGGGACACACAGGGACAGACAGGGACACACAGGGGGGGGGGGGACACACAGGGACATGGGGGACATGGGGGGACACACAGGGACAGGGGGGACACACAGGGGACACAGGGGGACACACAGGGACAGGGGGGACACACAGGGACACACAGGGACAGGGGACACACAGGGACATGGGGACACGGGGACACGGGGGACACACAGGGGACACACAGGGACAGGGGGACACACAGGGACAGAGGGACACACAGGGACACACAGGGACAGGGGGACACACAGGGACAGGGGGGACACACAGGGACACGGGGACACACAGGGACAGGGGGACATGGGGGACACAGGGACATGGGGGACACAGGGACACACAGGGACAGGGGAGACACACAGGGACAGGGGGGGACACACAGGGACAGGGGGGGACACACAGGGACACACAGGGACAGGGGGGGACACAGGGGGACAGGGGGGACACACAGGGACAGGGGGGACACACAGGGACACACGGGGACACATGGGGACAGGGGGGACACACAGGGACACGGGGGGTCACACAGGGATGGGGGGGACACACAGGGACAGGGGGGACACAGGGGGACACACAGGGACACACAGGGACACACAGGGACAGGGGGGACAAAGAGACACATGGTCAGTGTTGCTCCTCTACAACCCCATGTCCCCAAGCCTCCCATGTCTCTGTTTGTCCCCAGTGTCCCCATACCTGGTTGTAGACGTTGAGCAGCACCAGGTACAGGTGGAAGCCCCCCCATGACCCTGTTTGTCCCCAGTGTCCCCAATGTCCCCATACCTGGTTGTAGACGTTGAGCAGCACCAGGTGGTCCCCCCCAGGCAGGTGGAAGCCCCCCCATGTCCCTGTTTGTCCCCAGTGTCCCCAATGTCCCCGTACCTGGTTGTAGATGTTGAGCAGCACCAGGTGGTCCCCCCCGGGCAGGTGGAAGCCCACCCGGGCGCTGTCGGCGTGCAGCACCTTGTCCTTGGGCCGGTAGAACACGGCGTTGTTCACCGACAGCATCGCCGCCACCGTCAGCACCTCCTCGGTGCAGCCGTACCTGGGGACAGGGGGACACTGGGGACACCCTGGGGACATCCTGGGGACACCCTGGGGAACACCCTGGGGACATGGGGACATCCTGGGGACACCCTGGGGACACCCTGGGGACACCCTGGGGACATGGGGACACCGTCAGCACCTCCTCGGTGCAGCCGTACCTGGGGACAGGGGGATACTGGGGACACTGGGGACACCCTCCTGGGGACATCCTGGGGACACCCTGGGGACACGGGGACATTGGGGACACCGTCAGCACCTCCTCGGTGCAGCTGTACCTGGGGACAGGGGGACACCCTGGGGACACCCTGGGGACATCCTGGGGACACCCTGGGGACATGGGGACATCCTGGGGACAGGGGGACACCGTCAGCACCTCCTCGGTGCAGCCGTACCTGGGGACAGGGGGACACGGGGGACACTGGGGACACCCTGGGAACACCCTGGGGACACCCTGGGGACATTGGGGGCACTCTGGGGACATTGGGGACACCCTGGGGACACCCTGGGGACACTGGGGACATCTGGGGCACCCTGGGGATACCCTGGGGACACTGGGGACACCCTGGGGACAGTGGGGACACCCTGGGGACATTGGGGGCACTCTGGGGACACCAGGGACGACATGGGGACATCCTGGGGACAGGGGGACACTGTCAGCACCTCCTCGGTGCAGCTGTACCTGGGGACAGGGGGACACCCTGGGGACATGGGGACACTGGGGACACCCTGGGGACATTGGGGACACCCTGGGAACACCCTGGGGACACCCTGGGAACATTGGGGGCACCCTGGGGACACCCTGGGGACATTGGGGGCATTTTGGGGACACCAGGGACACCCTGGGGATACCCTGGGGACATTGGGGGCACTCTGGGGACACCAGGGACACCCTGGGGACACCCTGGGAACACTGGGGACACCCTGGGGACACCCTGGGGACACCCTGGGGACACTGGGGACACCCTGGGGACACCATAGGGAGACCCAGGGACATTCTGAGGACACTTGGGGACACTTTGGGGACATTTGGGGCCAGGGGTCACTCACTGTTCCGACGCCAGGATCATCTTGGCCAGCATGGGCTCCACGGGCAGCTCGGCCATGCGGCGCCCCAGCTGGGACAGGGGACACCAGTGACCTCCCAGTGCCACCAGTAACACCCCCAGTGCCACCAGTGACCTCCCAGTAACCTCCTTAGCGCTCCCAGTACTCCTAGTACCGTGATGAGCTTGCCCAGGTGGTTCAGACCTCCCATCCCAGTGACCCCCAATCCCCTCCCAGTCTCTCCCAGTCCCTCCCAGCAGCCCTCCCAGTGCTCCCAGTGCCGCCAGTACCGTGGTGAGCTCGCCCAGGTGGTTGAGGGCCCCCAGGGCGTAGAGCTGCTCCAGGGCCAGCACGAGGGTCTCATGGGGAGGAGGGTCCAGGAAGTCAAAGTGAATCAGGTCGTTGATCCCTGGGGGGCACCGGGGGTGTCAATGGGACCACCCTGGGACCACCCTCGACTTTTGGGACCATCCTGGGCCTCTGGGACCACCCTGGGACCACCCTGGACCTCTAGGACCACCCCACAACCACCGTGGGACCACCCCAGGACTACCCTGGGACCACCAGGATCACCCCAGATCCCTGGGACCCTCCTGGGACTGCCCCAGGGGCCACCTCTGAGACCCCAATGCCCCCCTGACCCCCCTGGGATACCCCCAGACCCCTCTAATGCCCTCCCAAGATGCCCCCAGACCTCTCTAATGTCCCCCTACATACCCCCAGACCCCTCTAATGCCCTCCCAAGATGCCCCCAGACCTCTCTAATGTCCCCCTACATACCCCCAGACCCCTCTAATGCCCCCCAGGATGCCCCCAGACCCCTCTAATGCGCCCTAGATACCTCCACACCCCTCCAGTGCCCCCTAGATACCCCTGGGATACCCCAGACCCCTCTAATGCCCCCTAGATACCCTAGGATGCCCCAGACCCCTCTAATGCCCCCTAGATACCCCAGACCCTCTAATGCCCCCCAGGATGCCCCCAGACCCCTCCAATGCCCCCTAGATACCCCCAGACCCCTCTAATGCCCCCTAGATACCCCAGACCCTCTAATGCCCCGGGATGCCCCAGACCCCTCCAATGCCCCCTAGATACCCCCAGACCCCTCTAATGCCCCAGGATGCTCCAGGATGCCCCCAGACCCCTCTAATGCCCCCTAGGATGCCCCCAGACCCTCCAATGCCCCCTAGATAACCCCAGACCCCTCTAATGCCCCCCTAAATACCCCCAGCCCCCTCCCGGTGGCCCCACCGAGGCTCTTGAGCAGCAGCACGAGGGAGCCGAGGTCAGAGCGCTGGATTTCGGGCACCGGCGTCTCCTCCAGCTCGTGCTGGAAGGCCCAGGCCGTGTAGAGGCGGAAACACTTGCCGGGGGCCACGCGGCCAGCGCGGCCTGCACACTGGTTGGCAGAGGCCTGGGGACACGGCAGGGACACCTGTCACCCTCTAGGGGGTGGCACTGTCACCTGTCACCCACCTGTGACCCTCTGGGGACAGCAGGGACGTGGCATTGTCACCTGTGACCCTCTGGGGGCAGCAGGGACGTGGCACTGTCACCTGTGACCCCTGCACGCTGGTTGGCAGAGGCCTGGGGACACGGGAGGTGGCATTAGGTGACAGTAAGGTGACAGTAAGGTGACAGTAGGTGACCCAGGTGGCCTCACCCTGGAGCAGGGGGTCACTATGAGGGACTCCATGAGGTGACAGAGGATCACAGGGGGTGGCAGTGGATGACAGTGGGTGGCAGTAGGTGACAATAGGTGACAATAAGGTGACACAGATGGCCTCACCCTGGAACAGGGGGTCACTATGAGGGACTCCATGAGGTGACAGAGGATCACAGGGGGTGGCAGTGGATGACAGTGGGTGACAGTAGATGACATTAAGGTGACCCAGGTGGCCTCACCCTGGAGCAGGGGGTGACCACGAGGGACTCCATGAGGTGACAGGGGATCACAGGGGGTGACAGTGGATGACAGTGGGTGGCAGTAGGTGACAATAGGTGACAATAAGGTGACACAGGTGGCCTCACCCTGGAACAGGGGGGTCACTATGAGGGACTCCATGAGGTGACAGGGGATCACAGGGGGTGACAGTGGGTGATTGTAGGTGATGGGGGGCGGCAGGAGGTGACAGTGGGTGGCAATAGGTGACAATAAGGTGACCCAGGTGGCCTCACCCTGGAGCAGGGGATCACCACGAGGGACTCCATGAGGTGACAGGGGATCACAGGGGGTGACAGTGGGTGATTGTAGGTGATGGGGGGCGGCAGGAGGTGACAGTGGGTGGCAATAGGTGACAATAAGGTGACAGCAGGTGACCCAGGTGGCCTCACCCTGGAGCAGGGGGTCACCACGAGGGACTCCATGCCGGTCCTGGCGCTGTAGCTCTTCTGCTTGCAGAAGCCGGGGTCGAGCACGTAGACGATGCCGTCGATCGTCACCGACGTCTCCGCGATGTTCGTGGCCACCACCACCTGGGGGAGGGGCCTCTCAGGCTCCGCCCACCCCGGGACACGCCCATGCCCCCACCCTGATAAGCCCCACCCCTCAGGCCACACCCTATTAAGCCCCACCCTGTAGACCCCACCCTATTAAGCTCCACCCTAACAACCCCCACCCACTTAAGCCCAACCCCCTCAAACCCCGCCCACTCCTTAAACCCCACCCATCCAGCCATCCATCCCCACCCCCCGTGTTAAAGGGCCAGCGCACCTTCCTGGCTCCGGGGGGGGTGGGCTGGAAGATGCGGGCCTGCATGTCCGAGGGCAGGTTGGCGTAGATGGGCAGCACCAGCAGCTCGGCCAGGCGCGAGCCCAGGCGGCGGCAGCGCTCCTGCAGCAGCTCCACGCACGCCTCGATCTCCTCCTGCGTGCACACGGGAGGGCGTTGGGACGTTGGGGCATTTTGGGACGTTTGGGGACTTAGCAGTTTGGGGGCAGTTTGGGGACATCACAGGTGTTGGGGGATGCGAGGGAGAAAGGGGGAAGAAGGGGGCACAGGGTGGGACGGGGACAGCCTGGGGAGACTTGGGGACATCTAGGGGTCGTGGGGCACGAGGAGGGACTTAGGGACATCTGTGGGATATGGGGGGGACAGAAGGAGGGCAGGGGATACCAGGAGGGGCTTGGGGACACCGGGAGGGACTTGGGGACATTGGGGACATCTGCGGGATATGGGGGGACAGAAGGAGGGCAGGGGACACCAGGAGGGGCTTGGGGACATGTGGGGGGTCATGGGGACACTGGGAGGGGCTTGGGGACACCAGGAGGGACTTGAGGACATTGGGGACATCTGTGGGATATGGGGGGACACTGGTGGGACACTGGTGGGACAGGGACATCCCGGGGGACGTTGGGGACACAGGGGACACCCACCTGCCCCGTGAGGAAGACGAGGATGTCCCCGGGGGGTTGGGTGACGTGGATCTGCAGCACCGACACCACGCAGGCCTCCAGGTAATCGGCCTCGGGGGCCTGCGGGGACACATTTGGGGACAGCAGGGGACACCAATCAGCACCCCCAAGGCTGCCCTGCTGTGACCCCACCGGACCCCAGGGTCACCTTGTTCCCATCTGCGTCCCACCCCCACGTTCCTGGGTCGCCCCAGACGTCCCCTCTGTCCCCCAGGTGTCCCCAACGACGTCACCTTGGTGGAGTAGATGGCCCCAGTGTCCCCAATGTTCTCAACGCCCCCAGCATCCCCCAGGTGTCCCCAGTGTCCCTGCTGTCCCCCAGGTGTCCCTGCTGTCCCCCAGGTGTCCCCAATGTCCCTGCTGTCCCCCAGTGTCCCTGCTGTCCCCCAGGTGTCCCCAGTGTCCCCCAGGTGTCCCTAATGCCCCCCAGTGTGTCACCTTGGTGTAGTAGATGTCCACAGGGAAGCGCCTGCCCGGGATGCGGAAGACGGGCGCGTTGTCGAAGAAGGCCGAGAACCTCTGGGTGTCCCAATGTCCGCCTGTCCCCCAGGTGTCCCCAATGTGTCCCTGCTGTCCCCCAGTGTCCCCAGTGCCCCCCAGCTATCCCTAATGCCCCCCAGGTGTCCCTGCTGTCCCCAGTGTCCCCAGTGTGTCACCTTGGTGTAGTAGATGTCGACGGGAAGCGCCTGCCCGGGATGCGGAAGACGGGCGCGTTGTCGAAGAAGGCCGAGAACCTCTGGGTGTCCAGCGTGGCCGAGGCCACGAGCACCTTGAGCTGGGGCCGGAAGCGGGCGATGTCCTTGATGAGCCCGAAGAGCACGTCCGTGTGCAGCGTCCGCTCGTGCGCCTCGTCCACCATGATCACGCTGCGGCACGGCGCGGGGACACGGGGTCATTGTGGGGACGGGGGGGTTCATGGGGACAGGGGGACAGGGGAGTGACCACAGGGACTGGGGAGTGACCATGGGGACAGGGGAGTGACCATGGGGACAGGGACAGCAGAGTGGCCATGGGGACAGGGACAGGGGAGTGACCACGGGGACAGGGACACAGAGATGGGGACAGGGGAGTGACCATGGGGACAGGGACAGAGGGACAGGGACAGGGACACAGAGATGGGGACAGGGAGTGACCATGGGGACAGGGACAGAGGGACAGGGACAGGGACACAGGGATGGGGACAGGGGAGTGATCATGGGGACAGGGACATAGAGATGGGGACAGGGGAGTGACCATGGGGACAGGGACAGAGGGACAGGGACAGGGACACAGAGATGGGGACAAGGGAGTGGCCACGGGGACAGGGGGACAGGGACAGGGGAGTGACCATGGGGACAGGGACACAGGGATGGGGACAAGGGAGTGACCACGGGGACAGGGACAAAGGGATGGGGACAGGGGAGTGACCACAGGGGCTGGGGAGTGACCACGGGGACAGGGGGACAGGGACAGGGACAAGAGAGTGACCACAGGGACAGGGGAGTGACCACGGGGACAGGGGAACAGCGACAGGGACGGGGACAGGGGAGTGACCACAGGGACTGGGGAGTGACCACGGGGACAGGGGGACAGGGACAGGGACAAGAGAGTGACCACAGGGACTGGGGAGTGACCACGGGGACAGGGGGACAGGGACACAGGGATGGGGACAAGGGAGTGACCACAGGGACAGGGGAGTGACCATGGGGACAGGGGAGTGACCATGGGGACAGGGACAGAGGGACAGGGACAAGGGAGTGACCATGGGGACAGGGACACAGGGATGGGGACAGGGGAGTGACCACGGGGACAGGGGGGTCACCATGAGGACAGGGACATCCCAGTGACCCCAGTAAGCCCAAGGGCAGGGTTTGCAGCACTGTCCCCGTGTCCCCCAGGTGTCCCCAGGTGTCCCCTGTGTCACCTGTAGGAGGCCAGGTCGGGCTCTGTGAGGAACTCCCTCAGCAGCATCCCATCCGTCATGTACTTGATCAGCGTCCTCTCCGACGTGCAGTCCTCGAACCTGATGCTGTACCCGACCTGGGGACAGGGGACAGCGCCACTGTCACCCCCCCGGGGTCCCCCAAGGTCCCTGGGGACAAGGACGAGTCCCCAAAGGTGCTTTGGGGTCTCTCGGGGTGGGGACGTTGTCCTTGGGGGTCCCCCAGGATGTCCAAGTGTCCTCAAGGTCCCCAGGGTGGGGAGGGGTCCCCAAGATCCCCCAAGACAAGGACATGTCCCCAAAGATGTCCCCAGGATGAGGAAATGTCCCCAAGGGTCCCTTTGGGGTCCCCAGGGTGGGGATGTGTCCCCAAAGATGTCCCCAGGGTGGGGAAATGTCCCCAAGGGTCCCTTTGGGTCCCCAGGGTGGGGATGTGTCCCCAAAGGTGTCCCCAGGGTGGGGAAATGTCCCCAAGGGTCCTTTGGGGTCCCCAGGGTGGGGATGTGTCCCCAAAGATGCCCCCAGGATGAGGAAATGTCCCCAAGGGTCCCGTTGGGTCCCCAGGGTGGGAAAATGTCCCCAAGGGTCCCTTTGGGGTCCCCAGAGCGGGGGTGTGTCCCCAAAGGTGTCCCCAGAACGAGGAAATGTTCCCAAGGGTCCTTTGGGTCCCCAGGGCGGGGGTGTGTCCCCAAAGGTGTCCCCAGGACAAGGAAATGTCCCCAAGGGTCCTTTTGGGTCCCCAGGATGAGAAAATGTCCCCAAGGGTCCCGTTGGCTCCCCAGGGTGGGGAAATGTCCCCAAGGGTCCTTTGGGGTCCCCAGGGTAGGGACACAATCCTTGGGCTCCCCTGTGGCAGGGACGTGTCCCCAAGGTCCCCCAGGGCAATGCTGTGTCCCCAAGTCCCCCCAGTGTCCCCCCAAGGCCCGCAGGGTCCCCGCTGTCACCTCATTGCCCAGCTTTGTCCCCATCTCCACGGCCACCCTGGCGGCCACGCTCATGGCGGCCACGCGCCGTGGTTGGGTCACCCCAATCTTCAGCCCGTGCCTCGTGTACCCCTGGGGGGAAAAGGGGGGGGGTCAGGACTCCCAATTGACACCCCAAACCCAAAACAGACCCCACAGACCCGAACCTGCCCTCCCAAAATGGAACCTACCCCAGAAAATGGAACCTACCCCAAAAAAAGGAACTGACCCCATTAAACAGAACTGACCCCAAAAAACGGAACCCACCCCCCAAAACGGACCCAGACCCCAAAACGGACCCAGCCCCTGCCTCATGTACCCTTGGGGGGGAAAAAAGGGGGGTCAGGACCCCCAAAAGACCCCCCAGACCCAAAACAGACCCCACAGACCCAAACCTGCCCCCACAAAATGGAACTGACCCCAGAAAATGGAACCTACCCCAGAAAACAAATCAAAACCCCAAAAACCAGAACTGACCCCCAAAAACAGAACCCACCCCCCAAAACAGACCCAGCCCCTGCCTCATGTACCCTTGGGGGGGAAAAAAGGGGGGGCAGGAACCCCAACTGACCCCCCAGACGCACAATCACGTCCCCAACCCCCCCCCAAATCACCCTCCAGCCCCTTTATCTGCCCCAAATACCCCCCAAATCACCCCCAAGCCCCCCAAAATCAGACCCAAACGCCCCCAAACCACCCCCTAACCCCCCAAAATCCCCGCCCACCTCCTCGTGCAGGTACTGGGGGATCTGGGTGGTCTTCCCCGAGCCCGTTTCGCCCTCGATGACGAGGATCTGGTGCTGGGCCACGGCCGCCACCAGCTCGTCCCGGAACGGGAAGATGGGGAGGCTCCGGCGGCTCTCCTGGGCCGACTGCCGGCGCCACTCCGCCTCGCTCACCTCGGGGGGGGGCTTCCTGGGGACCCCCATGACCCCTGGGTCACCCCCAGTGCCACCCCAGAGTCACCAATGTTACCCCAGTGCCACCCAAGTAGCACCCCAGGGCCACCCCAGTGTCACCCCAGTGTCCCCAGTGTCACCCCAGTGTCCCCAGTGTTGGTGCCGCTCCGCCTCGCTCACCTCGGGGGGTGCCTCCTGGGGACCCCCATGACCCCTGGGTCACCCCCAGTGCCACCCCAGTATCACCCCAGTGTCCCCAGTGTCACCCCACTGTCCCCAGTGCTGGTGCCGCTCCACCTCGCTCACCTCGGGGGGCGCGTCCTGGGGACCCCCATGACCCCTGGGTCACTCCCATGGCACCCCAAGTGCCCCCAGTGCCACCCCAGTGTCCCCAGTGTCACCCCAGTGTCCCCAGTGCCACCCCTGTGTCACCCCAGTGTCCCCAGTGCCACCCCAGTGTCCCTCCCATCACCCCCAGGACCCTCCCCCATCACCCCAAATTCCTTCTGAACTCCTCCCAAAATCCCACTCCCTCCCCTTAAAGCCCCCCAAACATCCCCTAAGCCCCCCCAAGCCCCCTGCCCATCACCCTAAATCCCCTGAATCCATCCCATCACCCCAAATCCCCCCCAAAACCACTCCCATCACCCCAAATCCCCTAAATCCATCCCATCACCCTGAATCCCCCAAACCCTTTCCCATTCCCCCAAAACCCCTCCCATCACCCCAAAGCCCCCATCACCCCCAAAACCCTCCCATCACCCCAAACCCCCTTTAAACCCCAAAATCCCTCTCAAACCCCTCCCATCACCCCCAGGCCCTCCCCGTCACCCCAAATGCCCCTAAACCCCCAAACCCCTCCCCAAACCCTCCCATGCCCACCTTGTCGGGGTTTGTGCCCTCCAGGTGGGCTGCACTGACGAACTGCACCATCTCGTCCTCCTCCAGCACCAGTTCGTAGTCGCGGGGGCGTCGCTGCAGGGCCGCGTCCCGCGCCCCGAAACGCAGCGAGGCCGCCCCCAGACGCTGCTCCTCCCAGCGCTGCTGCTTGTCCCGTGGGGCCAGGGCCTCGTCCCCCGGCCCCTGCTCCTGCTCCAGCACCTGGGACAGGGGGAAAATGGGGCTGAGACCCCCAAAACCCTCGTGGAGTGGGGAAATGGGGTCCCTGCTGCTTGATCCCACAGGGCCAGGGCCTCGTCCCCCTGCCCTGTTCCTGCTCCAGCACCTGGGACGGGGGAAAATGGGCCTGAGACCCCCAAAACCCTCGTGGGGTGGGGAAATGGGGTCCCTGCTGCTCGTGCCCCCTGCCCTGCTCCTGCTCCAGCACCTGGGAGGGGGGACAGCACAGAGCTGAGACCCCCAAAACCCCCTCACAGTGGGGAAATGGGGTCCCTGCTGCTCATCCCGGGGGGTCAGAGCATTGTCCAGCCCCCCTGCTCCTGCTCCAGCACCTGGGAGGGGGACAGTACAGAGTTGAGACCCCCAAAACCCCCTCACAGTGGGGAAATGGGGTCCCTGCTGCTCGTCCCGTGGGGCCAGGGCCTCGTCCCCCGGCCCCTGCTCCTGCTCCAGCACCTGGGATGGGGGGAAAGTGGGGTTGAGACCCCCAAAACCCTCTCACAGTGGGGAAATGGGGTCCCTGCTGCTCGTGCCCCCTGCCCTGCTCCTGCTCCAGCACCTGGGACAGGGGGAAAGTGGAGCTGAGACCCCCAAAACCCTCGTGGGGTGGGGAAATGGGGTCCCTGCTGCTCATGCCCCCCGCCCTGCTCCTGCTCCAGCACCTGGGAGGGGGGGGAAAGTGGGGCTGAGACCCCCAAAACCCTCGTGGAGTGGGGAAATGGGGTCCCTGCTGCTCGTGCCCCCTGCCCTGCTCCTGCTCCAGCACCTGGGACGGGGGGAAAGTGGAGCTGAGACCCCCAAAAACCCCCTCACAGTGGGAAATGGGGCCTTTGGGAGTCCCTGCTGCTCATTCCCCTCGCGCTGCTCCTGCTCCAGCACCTGGGAGGGGGAAGTGGAGTGAGACCCCTATCCCTCGTGGCAGTGGGGATGTGGTAGCAGCTGCTCTTCTCCAGGCGCTCCCTGTGCCCCAAATCCCGGCATTCCCACCCTCCCTGTCCCCCAAACTTTGGGATTCCCACCCTCCCTGTCCCCCAGACTTTGGGATTGGGCCCACCGCTCCCGTGTCCCCTGAACTCTGGGATTCCCACCCTCCCGTGTGCCACTCAGAGCTTTGGGATTCCCACCCTCCCTGTGCCCCACAATCCTCGTGGATTCCCATCCTGCCCTGTCCCCAGACCCGGTGCAGTTCCCACTTTTCCTCGTGTTTCCTCGGGGATGTGGTATCTGCTGCTCTTCTCCAGGCGCTCCCTGTGCCCCAAATCCCGGCATTCCCACCCTCCCAAGGTCCCAAACTTCGGGATTCCCACCCTTCCTGTCCCCCAGCCTTTGGGATCCCCACCTTTCCACGTGTTTCCTCGGGAATGTGGTATCTGCTGCTCTTCTCCAGGCGCTCCCTGTCCCCCGAATTTTGGGATTCCCACCCTCCCTGTTCCCCAGACCCCATCATTCCCACCTTTCCCCGTGTTTCCTCGGGAATGTGGTATCTGCTGCTCTTCTCCAGGCGCTCCCTGTCCCCGGCCCGTTTGTATTCCCGCGCCAGGTCCCGCAGCTGCCGTTTGTACTCCAGGTCCCGGCGCTCCGGGGCCGTCAGGGACTCCTCCCCGAACAGGAACTCCTCGTCCTGGATCTCCAGCTCCAGCTCCTCCAGCTTGTCCCGCTCCCGCTTGGCCAGGTATTCCCGGCGGGAGCGCTTGCGGAGCTCCGGGATCTGGGGGGGAAACGGGGGAAATGAGGGAAAAAGGGACGGAAAGGGGGGAAAAAGGGAGGGAAGGGGATACAATGTGAGGAGGAAAAGGGGAAAAATGAGGAAAAATGGATGAAAAACAGGGAAAAACGGAGAAAAAAGGCGGAAAATACAGGGAGAATGAGAGTGAAATACAGAAAAACAGGGATAAAGTGAAGAGATATGGGAATAAAAGGAGTAAATGGGGGAAGAGAAAATAAAGGAAAAAAGAACAGGGATGTATGAGGAGATGTGGGAGAAATAGGGATAAAACAGGGAAAAACGGGGAAAAAAGAGGGAAATAGAGAATGGGAGTGAAATAGGGAAAAACAAGGATAACGTGGAGGAATACGGGAATAAAAGGGGAAATAGGAGGGAAGAGAAAATAAAGGAAAAAAGAACAGGGATGTATGAGGAGATGTGGGAGAAATAGGGATAAAACAGGGAAAAACGGGGAAAAAGGGCAGAAAATGGAAGGAAAATGCTGGAGGTGGAGGGAAGGAGGGGAAAAACAAGGGAATATGGGGGGAAATGAGGGAAAACCACAGGAAAATGGAGGATTGGGAAGGGCGGGAGGGCCAAGGGTGGGAATTTCAGGGGGATTTGGGGAGCCCACCATGGTTTTTTGGTCCTCCTCGGCGATTTTGAGGCGTTTTTGGGCTTCTTCGTAGGCCTGGAAAGGGGGAAAAGGGAGAAAATGGAGGAAAAGGGGGAAAGGGAATCTCAAATCCCACCCTGGGACCCCCCAACTTCCCCAGGGACCCCCCAAGTCCCACTCAAGGCTCCAAATTCCCATCCAGGGCTCCCCAAACCCCTCCTGGGACGCTCCGAACGCTCCCTGGGACCCCCCAAATTCCACCCAGGACGCCCCAAATCCCACCCAGGATCCCCCAAATCCCACCCAAGGCCCCTCAAATCACAAGGCCCAATCACCAGGACCCCCAAATCTTACCAAAGGCCCCCCAAATCCCACACAGAACTCCCCAAATCCCACCCAAGGCCTCTCAAATCCCACCCAGGACCCCCCAAATCCCACCCAGGGTCCCCCAAATCCTGCCCAGGGTCCCCCAGATCCCATCCAGGACCCCCAAATCCCATCCAGGACCCCCCAGATCCCATCCAGGACTCCCCCAAATCCCACCCAGGCCCCCCAGAGCACCCACCTTGGCCTCGGGGCGGGCGTGGCGGGCGCGGTCGCGGCGCCGGAGCCGCTCGGCGAAGGCGTCTCGTTCCTCCAGGTCCCGCAGCCGCTCCCGCTCCGACGCCTCCCACTCCTCCTCCTCGGGCTCCACGGCCGGGCTGGGGGTCCTGGGAGGGGGAAGCAGGTTGGGGGGGAAAACCAACTCAGGGAGCTCAGGAAACGCCCCTCCCAAAAAAAAACCACACCAGGAAGGAACGAGCCTGAAAAATTCAACCCAGGAGCGCCAAAAACCTGCTCAGGGACACACGGAACACCCACCCCCAGGGACCCCAAAAAGACCCCAAAAAGGGGTCACAAGGACCCCCAAAAACCCAACTCCAAGACCTCCAAAACCTCCCAAATGGGGACACCAAAGAACCCATCCAGGGACCTCAAAAGGACCCCAAAAATCCCCCAACTGGGGACCTCAAAAGGACCCCAAAAACCCCCCAACTGGGGACACCAAAGAACTCATCCGGGGACCTCAAAAGGACCCCAAAAACCCCCCAAATGAGGACACCAAAGAACTCACCCAGGGGACCTCAAAAGGATCCCAAAAACCCCCCAAATGGGGACACCAAAAGGACCCTAAAAATCCCCCAACTGGGGACACCAAAGAACTCAACCAGGGACCTCAAAAGGACCCCAAAAACCCCCCAAATGGAGACACCAAAGAACCCATCCAGGGACCTCAAAAGGACCCCAAAATCCCCCAACTGGGGACCTCAAAACCCCCCAACTGGGGACACCAAAGAACTCAACCGGGGACCTCAAAAGGACCCCCAAAATCCCCCACCTGAGGACACCAAAAACCCACCCAGGGACCTCAAAAGGACCCCAAAAACCCCCCAACTGGGGACACCAAAGAACTCACCCAGGGACCTCAAAAGGACCCCAAAATCCCCACCTGGGGACCCCAAAAACCCACCCGGGGGTAGGAGGTACCCCCGAAATGGGGGGATCCTGAGATCCAGGGGGTCCCTGAGGACCTGTAGGACCCCCAAGACCCTCCAAACCCGTGAAGGGACCCCCCTTCCCCCCATCCCCCCGTCATTGTCACTCACGTGGGTGACTCCCCCCCACCTCCCGCGGGGGTCCCGGGGGGGCTCTCGGGGGACTCCGAGCGGCGCCTCCTCAGGTGGCCCCTCCTGCGGGGTGGGGGTCCTGCGGGGGGCGTGGCTCCTCGCGGGGGGCGTGTCCCGGCGCCGGCCCCGCCCCCTCGTCGTCATCGCTGTCCACCAGGCGGTACCTCTGGGAGCGCCGCTGCAGCTCCAGCGCCGCCCGCTCGGCCGCCCGCCCGGGGGGCTCCCGGGGGGCTTCGCGGGGCACCTGCGGGGAGGGGGGACACGCGTCAGGACACGCCCACAAGGGGGTGGACACGCCCTCTTTTCGCGCCCCCGCCTCTTTTAGCGCGATAGGCCACGCCCCTTCGCCGAGCAGACCACGCCCTCTCCCCTCACGTCTCCCCTCACATCTCCCCTCACACCGAAGCCCCCAAACACCGCCCGCCCCCACCCTCAGGGCGGCCCCGCTCACCTTCTCCCACAGCTCCCTGGCGAACTCCCGCACTCGCGGCTCCTCCACCCGCAGCGCCTCCGTCTCCCGCAGCCGCTCCAGCAGCTCCTCGGTGCTGCGGCTCCGCCGCGCCAGCGCCACCAGGAAGGCGGGGACGTGGCGGGCGCTGAGCCCCAGCAGCTCCTGCAGCTGCCCGGACACCCAGCGCTCCAGGGCGGCCATGGCCGCGGCCGCCATGACACCTCCCTCCTCCTCCTTCCCGCCCCTCACGGTTCGGCCAATCAGCGCGCGGTGCGCGCCGCGCCGCCCCGCCCCTTGGCGCCTCGGCCAATCAGCGCGCGGTGCGCGCCGCTCCTCCTCGCCAATCAGCGCGCGGTCCGTCGCGTCGCGTGCGCAGTTTCTGGATTTCCCCCTCACGGAGCCGAGCGCGTCTTCCGGTCTCTAGCAAAGCCACGCCCCCAATAAAACAAGCCACGCCCACAAAACATTATTTGCATTGACCACGCCCTTTCGCTCCGTGGCCACGCCCACTCGCAGCTCTACCGTAATGACGCGTCGAGCGGCGCTCCCAACTCTTTACCGTAATACCTCGTTAAACCCGCAAATTAAAAATAAAGGAGCGGTTTTCCCGCCACCGGCGACCCCCCCGCGACCCCCCCGCGGGTGTCACCTCCCGACCCCCCACCCTCCCAGGGGTCACAGTTAGCCACGTCACCGTTTATTGTTGTGATACAGCGTGGCCAAGCATCGCTGTGGGGTTTGGACACACGGGGACACCCCCCAGGGGGACATTGGGAACACCCCCCAGGGGGACATTGGGGACACCCCCCAGGGGGACATTGGGGACATCACTGGGGACATCACTGGGGACACCACCCTGGGGACATCAGGCACCTGGGGACACCACTCTGGGGACACTGGGGACACTGGGGACATGGGGACACCACTCTGGGGACACTGGGGACACTGGGGACACTGGGAACATGGGGACATCCACCCTGGGGACATTGGGGACACTGGGGACACCACCCTGGGGACACTGGGGACACGGGGACATCCACCCTGGGGACATTGGGGACACGGTGACACCACCCTGAGGACACTGGGGACAGGGGGACACCACTCTGGGGACACTGGGGACACAGTGACACCACCCTGGGGACACCCTCGTCCCCTTTACGGGGTCGGGGCCGTGTCGGGGTCCCGGGGAGGGTCCCGGGGGGGCTCCCAGAGGTCCCCGCAGAGGTCGGGGGACAGCAGGGGGGGGACATCGGCGGCGGCCCCGTAGTGGCGGTGGCACAGCACGTGGCACAGCCAGGCCACCAGCGGCCAGAACTCGGCGAAGGTGACGCGGCCGTCGCGGTCCCCGTCCAGGCGCGAGAACAGCTCGGCCACCGCCCCGGGGTGCCACGTGCCCTGCGGGGGGACACGGGGGACGTGGGGGGACACGGGGGGACACTGGGGACACCGCGGGGACATGGGGGGACACCACAGGGACACACGGGCGACGTGGGGGGACACCGCGGGGACACCGCGGGGACACTGCGGGGACATGGGGACATCTTGGGGACATGGGGGGACACCGCGGGGACACCCTGGGGACACCGCAGGGACACCCTGGGGACGAGGTGGGGACATGGAAACACCCGCGGTGACACGGAGGAGGGGCCTGGGGACACTCGGGTGACACGGAGGGTGGCCCTGGGGACACTCAGGTGACACGGGGTGTGGTCCTGGGGACAGAAAGTGATGGGGGGTGGCCCTGGGGACACAAAGGGGACACAAAGTGACCGGGGGTGGTCCTGGGGACACTCGGGTGACACGGGGGAGGTGGCCCTGGGGACACAAAGTGATGGGGGATGGCCCTGGGGACACTCAGGGGCACTGTGGGTGGTCCTGGGGACACCCGGGTGACACGGGGGGTGGCCCTGGGGACACAAAGTGACACGGGGTGGCCCTGGGGACACTCAGAGACACTGTGGAGTGTCCTGGGGACACAAAGTGACCGGGGGGTGACCCTGGGGACACTCGGGTGATAGTGAGGGTGGTCCTGGGGACACAAAGTAATGGGGGGTGGCCCTGGGGACACTCAGGGACACTGTGGGTGGTCCTGGGGACACCCGGGTGACACGGGGGGTGGCCCTGGGGACACAAAGGGGACACAAAGTGACCGGAGGGTGGCCCTGGGGACACTCAGGGACACTGCAGGGGTCTTGGGGACACTCGGGTGACACGGGGGGTGGCCCTGGGGACACAAAGTGACCGAGGGGGTGGCCCTGGGGACACTCAGGTGACACTGGGGGTGGCCCTGGGGACACTCAGGTGACACGGGGGGTGGTCCTGGGGACACAAAGTGACTGGGGGTGGCCCTGGGGACACACAGGGGACACAAAGTGACCGAGGGGGGTGGCCCTGGGGACACTCGGGTGACACGGGGGGTGGCCCTGGGGACACAAGGTGATGGGGGGTGGCCCTGGGGACACTCAGGGACACTGTGGGGGGCCTGGGGACACTCAGGTGACACGGGGGGTGGCCCCGGGGACACTCGGGGGACACGGGGGGTGGCCCTGGGGACACAAAGTGACCGAGGGGGTGGCCCCGGGGACACTCGGGTGACATTGAGGGTGGTCCTGGGGACACAAAGTGATGGGGGGTGGCCCTGGGGACACTCAGGGACACTGTGGGTGGTCCTGGGGACACCCGGGTGACACGGGGGGTGGCCCTGGGGACACTCAGGGACACTGTGGGGGGTCCTGGGGACACTCAGAGACACTGTGGGGTGGCCCTGGGGACACAAAGTGACCGGGGGGTGGCCCTGGGGACACCCGGGTGACACGGGGGGACACTCACGCGCAGCTGGTGGCCGAGCTCCCGCTGCAGCAGCCGCTGGAATTGGGGGGGGTCCAGCCCCGGCTCCGCCCCCGCCCCCCCCGCGTAGCGGTGGAAAGTGCCCACGATGGCGTGGAGACCCCGCTCCAGGGGAGACCCCCCCGCGGGGACCCCCTGCGCCCGCCACACGGGGGGACACGGGGGGACACAGGGGGACACGGGGGGAAGTTGGGAGCGGGATATGGGGGATTTGGGGGTAAATGGGGGATTTAGGGAGGATTTGGGGAGGGAATGGGATTTGGGGGATTTGGGGGATTGGGGGGGTTTGGGGGACACACACACCAGGGGTTGGGTGTGTCCCCCTAACGAGTCCTTGTTTCCCATCCCAGTCCCTCCCAGTCCCTCCCCAGTTCCCCCTACACCCACCCCGGTCCTTCCATCCACCCATCCCTGTCCTTCCCAGTTCCCCCAGTTCCCCCACTCCCTCCATCCCCCTTCCCAGACCCCCAAAATCCCATCCCAGTCCCTCCCAGTCCCTCCCAGTCCCCCAGTCCCTCCATCCCCCATCCCAGTCCCCTCGAAGTTCAACCCCAGTCCCTCCCAGTCCCTCCCAGTCTCCCCTCACACCCATCCCAGTCCCTCCCAGTCCCCCAGTCCCTCCATCCCCCCATCCCAGTCCCTCCCAGTGCCCCCAGTCCGTCCATCCCCCCATCCCAGTCCCTCCCAGTGCCCCCAGTCCGTCCATACCCCCGTCCCAGTCGGTGTTGGGGGTCTCAGCCGCCTGTCTCTGCCCCATGGCCCCCCTGGGACACAATCCCAGTTACCGGCCCAAACTGGGACCAGGAACCCCCCAGACTGGAACCAGTAACCCTGCCTGAATTGGGCCCAGTATCCATCCCAAACTGGTCCCAGTATCCACCCTAAACTGGTACAAATGCCCATCCTAAACTGCTCCCAGCATCTCTCCTGAACTGGTCCCAGTATCCACCCCAAACTGGTGCCAGTATCCATCCCAAACTGGTCCCAGTATCCATCCCAAACTGGTCCCAGTCCCACCCCTGAACTGGGCCCAGCTCCCTTGCCCTGCTCCCCCCTGAACTGGTCCCAGTGGGTACCTGAACTGGTCCCAGTTGGTGCCTGGGCGGCTCCGGCGCCTCTTCCCGGTTTTCCAGAGCCAGGGAAGGGAAGGAGCAGACGCCGCTGATTCACCCCCGACCCCCCCGCACCCTGACACAACCCAGACCCCCCTGACAGCGCCCAGAGCCCTCCCAGAGCCCTCCCAGGGCACCCAAACCCCACCCAAACCCCACCCAGAGCTCCCAAAAACACCTCAAACCCCCTCCCAGAGCCCTCCCAGGGCACCCAAAACCCTCCCAGGGCACCCAAACCCCACCCAAACCCCTCCCAGAGCACCCAAAACCACCTCAAACCCCCTCCCAGGGCACCCAAAAACACCCAAACCCCACCCAGAGCACCCAAAACCACCTCAAACCCCCTCCCAGAGCACCCAAACCCCTCCCAGAGCACCCAAAACCACCTCAAACCCCCTCCCAGGGCACCCAAAAACACCCAAACCCCCTCCCAGAGCACCCAAACCCCTCCCAGAGCACCCAAACCCCTCCCAGAGCACCCAAAAACACCCAAACCCCCTCCCAGAGCACCCAAACCCCTCCCAGAGCACCCAAAAACACCCAAACCCCCTCCCAGAGCACCCAAACCCCTCCCAGAGCACCCAAAACCATCTCAAACCCCCTCCCAGGGCACCCAAACCCCTCCCAGAGCACCCAAAAACACCCAAAACCCACCCAGAGCACCCAAAACCACCTCAAACCCCCTCCCAGGGCAGCCAAACCCCTCCCAGAGCACCCAAAAACACCCAAACCCCCTCCCAGGGCACCCAAACCCCACCCAGAGCACCCAAAAACACCCAAACCCCACCCAAACCCCTCCCAGAGCCCCCCAAAACACCCAAATCCCCTCCCAGGGCACCCAAAACCCCCCAGAGCCCCCAAAACCACCCAAACCCCTCCCAGATCCCCCAATAGCACCCAGACCCCCTTCCAGGTGCCCCCTCCCCCCTTTTTTCCCCCCATGGAATTTTCCTCTTCGTTCCCAAAACTTCACATTTTTATTTTTCTATCAAAAAATCGCTTTTACTACAAAACCCTGCCCAGAAAACACCGTTTGGGCCACAAAAAATTACATTTCCCCTTCAAAAAAATCCCAAATCCCCTCCAAACCCCCAGTTTTTCCACCCCAGGACCCCCAGATTTTAAGCAAACTTAGTTTTTATCCTCAAAAATCCCTCTTTTTGGGTTTTCTGGGGTTTTTTGTGTTTTTTGGGGTCAGGAACTCTCTTTCTGCCTTTTCCAGAACCTCTTGACGTTGGGTACCCCAATGAGCCAAACCCTGAATATCTGGGGGTATTTTGGGGGGTATTTTTTCAGATATTTTGGGGGTATTTTTTTTGATATTTTGGGGGTATTTTGGGGTATTTTTGGGGTATTTTTTGGGGTTTTTTTTGGGGGGGTCAGGAGCTCTGCTTTTGCCTCTTCCAGAACCTTTTGAAGTCGAGGACCCCAACGAGCCAAACCCTGAATATCTGGGGGTATTTTGAGGGGTATTTTTTTTAGATATTTTGGGGATATTTCGGGGGCATTTTTTGGGTTGTTTTGGGGGGGTATATTTTGCTTTTTAGGAGTCAGGAGCTCTGCTTTTGCCTCTTCCAGAACCTCTTGACATCGGGGACCCCAACGAGCCAAACCCCGAATACCCGGGGGTGTTTTTGGGGCATTTTGTGGGGTATTTTTTCAGATGTTTTGGGGGTATTTTTTTTGATATTTTGGAGGTATTTTGTGGCATTTTTGGGGGGTATTTCTGGGGTTTTTTTTTGGGGGGGTCAGGAGCTCTGCTTCTGCCTCTTCCAGAACCTCTTGACATCGGGGACCCCAACAAGCCAAACCCTGAATATCTGGGGGTATTTTGAGGGGTATTTTTTTTAGATATTTTGGGGATATTTTGGGGGTATTTTTTGGATTGTTTTGGGGGGGTATATTTTGCTTTTTTGGGCTCAGGAGCTCTGCTTCTGCCTCTTCCAGAACCTCTTGACGTCGGGTACCCCAACGAGCCAAACCCTGAATACCCGGGGGTATTTTGGGGGCATTTTTGAGGTATTTTGAGGGCATTTTGGGGGGTATTTTTTTGATATTTTGGGGGTATTTTGGGGTATTTTTGGGGGGTATTTTTGGGGTTTTTTTTTGGGCTCAGGAGCTCTGCTTCTGCCTCTTCCAGAACCTCTTGATGTCAGGAACCCCAACGAGCCAAACCCCGAATACCCGGGGGCATTTTGGGGGGTATTTTTTGGGTATTTGGGGACATTTTGGGTTTTTTTTTTTAGGAGCTCTGCTTCTGCCTCTTCCAGAACCTCTTGACGTCGGGGTGGCCCTGGGGGGTGACGACCATGAGGCGCCGGGGGGGGTTCTCGAAGACGAGCACGCCCAGGGCGCGGGCGTGGTCCCGCAGCACCTCGAAGTCCACCTGGGACAGGAACTGGTTGTACAGCACCCCTGGGGGGACAGCGGGGTCAGGGGGGACACCTCAGGGTGTCACCCGTTCCTGGGGACATCCCCAGTGTCACCTCCCCCCTGGGGACACCCCCTGTGTCACCTCCCCCCTGGGTTGTCACCCGCTCCTGGGGACACCCCCAGTGTCATCTCCCCCCTGGGGACATCCCCAGTGTCATCTCCCCCCTGGGGACACCCCTGGATTGTCACCTCCCCCCTGGGGACACCCCCAGTGTCATCTCCCTTTGGGGACACCCCCTGTGTCACCTCCCCCCTGGGGACACCCCCGGTGTCACCTTCACCACCTTGGGGACACTCCCAGGGCTGTCACCTCCCTTTTGGGGACACCCCCAGTGTCACCTCCCCCTTGGGGACACCCCAGAGCTGCCACTCACAGTCAGTGACACCCTTGGGGACACCCTGGGGCTGCCACCCCCCCTTTGGGGACACCCCCAGGGCCATCAACCCCCACCTTGGGGACCTCCCCTCCCGAGTTGTCACCCCCCTTTGGGGACACCCCGGGGATCCCAAACCAACCCCCCCCCCCGAGGTGCCACCCCCCCTTGGGGACAGGTTTTGGGGTCCCTTGGGGGCAGGTTTTGGGGTCCCTTGGGGACAGGTTTTGGGGTCCCTTGGGGGCAGGTTTTGGGGTCCCTTGGGGACAGGTTTTGGGGTCCCTTGGGGGCAGGTTTTGGGGTCCCTTGGGGACAGGTTTTGGGGTCCCTGGGGGCAGGTTTTGGGGTCCCTGTCCCCCCCCACCGTCGCTGAAGCGCAGCCGGTCCCGCTCCAGCTCCCACAGCCGGATCTGGTCCGTGATGGTCGCGGGCAGCACCGGGGTCTGGGGGGGCACCGCCATGGCAGGGGGGGTGGGACCCCCAAGGACACCCCACCAACAGCCACGGACCCCCAAAAACACAGGGACACCCCACAAACAGCCAGGGACCCCCAGAAACACCCCACAAATAACCAGGGACCCCAAAAACACAGGGACACCTCCCACAACAACCAGGGACTTCCAGGGACACCCCCCAACAAACAGGGACACCCCAAATAAACAAGGACCCCCAGGAACACCCCAAATAAACAGGGACCCCCGGAAACACCCCCCAAATAACCAGAGACCCCCAGGGACACCCCAGGGACCCCCAGGAACCCCCCAAATAAACAGGGACCCCCAGGGACACCCCAAATAACCAGAGACCCCCAGGGACACCCCAGAGACCCCCAGGGACCCCCCAAATAAACAGGGATCCCCAGAGACACCCCAAATAACCAGAGACCCCCAGGGACACCCCAGGGACCCCCAGGGACCCCCCAAATAAACAGGGACCCCCAGGGACAGCCCCCAACAAACAGGGACCCCCAAAAATGCAGGGACACCCCATGAACAGCCAGGGACCCCCAGAGACATCCCCCAATTAACCAGGGACCCCCAGAGACCCCCCCCAACAAACAGGGACCCCCAAAAACACAAGGACACCCCCCCCAGACAGACTGGGGACCTCCCCAAATACAAGGACACCCCCCATGGCCCTGAGACCCCCTCAACACACCCAGGATCCCCCAAGGATGAGACCCCCATGGCTCTGAGACCCCCAGGTCCCAGGACCGCCCCCAGGGCCCCAGGACCCCCCAAAACACTCCCCGGGGCCCCCACCTGCTTGGCCATGACGGGGTGGGCGCGGGTGCGCAGGAAGTGAATGATCT
The DNA here is from genome assembly GCF_022539395.1 of Myiozetetes cayanensis. Taxonomy (NCBI): domain Eukaryota; kingdom Metazoa; phylum Chordata; class Aves; order Passeriformes; family Tyrannidae; genus Myiozetetes; species Myiozetetes cayanensis. Next base: position 2,255 of record NW_026087417.1, on the reverse strand, counting down.
GGGGGGACACCGAGGGGGTCACTAAGGAGGGTCACCAACCCCCGTGTCCCCCACAACGTCCCCCGGTGTCCCCAAATGTCCTTGATGGTCCCAATGTCCCCTGGTGTCCCCTAAATGTCCCCCCAATGTCCCTGATGGTCCCAATGTCCCCTCAATGTCCCCTCAATGTCCCCTCAATGCCCCCCAATGTCCCTGATGGTCCCAATGTCCCCTCAATGTCCCCTCAATGTCCCCTCAATGCCCCCCCAATGTCCCTGATGGTCCCAATGCCCCCCCAATGCCCCCCAATGTTCCCTCAATGTCCCCAATGTACCCCCAATGTCCCAAATGTCCCCTCAATGTCCCCTCAATGCCCCCCCAATGTCCCTGATGGTCCCAATGTCCCCCCAAAGTCCCCTCAATGCCCCCCCAATGTCCCTGATGGTCCCAATGCCCCCAAAGTCCCCTCAATGTCCCCCCAACATCCCCTCAACGTCCCCTCAGTGTCCCCCCCAATGTCCCCAACGTCCTCAATGTCCTCTCAACATCCCCCAATGCCCCCAAACTGTCCCCCCCAGTGTCCCCAGGGTGTCCCCACACCTGGTCAGCTGTGATCCCATTAGCGATGGCCGCCTGGACACTGTCCCTTGTCACCCCTGGTGCCCCCCCAGTGTCCCCAGGGTGTCCCCAGTGTCCCCTCAGTGTCCCCACACCTGGTCAGCAGTGATCCCATTGCCTGGACACTGTCCCTTGTCACCCCTGGTGTCCCCCCAGTGTCCCCAGTGTCCTCAGTGTCCCCAGTGTCCCCACACCTGGTCAGCAGTGATCCCATTGCCTGGACACTATTCCTTGTCACCCCTGGTGTCCCCCCCAGTGTCCCCAGGGTGTCCCCACACCTGGTCAGCTGTGATGCCATTGGCAATGGCCGCCTGGACACTGTCCCTTGTCACCCCTGGTGTCCCCCCCAGTGTCCCCAGGGTGTCCCCACACCTGATCAGCTGTGATGCCATTGGCGATGGCCGCCTGGACACTGTCCCTTGTCACCCCTGGTGTCCCCCCCAGTGTCCCCAGTGATCCCCAGTATCCCCAGTGTCCCCACACCTGGTCAGCAGTGATCCCATTAGCAATGGCTGCCTGGACACTATTCCTTGTCACCCCTGGTGTCCCCCCCAGTGTCCCCAGGGTGTCCCCACACCTGGTCAGCTGTGATGCCATTGGCAATGGCTGCCTGGACACTGTCCCTTGTCACCTGGGCCACCACCAGGTTGGGGAAGCGATAGAGCAGCTCCGAGAAGAGGGCGATGAGGGCCACCTGCAGCTCCGAGTCTGGGGACAGGCAGGGGACACTCAGGGGACATTGGGGGGACATTGGGGGGACATTGGGGGATACTGGGGGACGTCGGGGGCACTGAGAACGCTGGAGGGACACTGGGGGATAGTGGGGACATCGGGGACGTTGGGGGACACTGGGGACGTTGGGGGACATTGGGGGACATTGGGGACACTGGGGGACATTGGGGGACACTGGGGACACTGGAGGGACATTGGGGACATTGGGGGACATTGAAGGCATTGAGGAACACTGGGGGGACATTGGGGACACTGGGGGGACACTGGGGACATTGGGGGACATTGGGGGACATTGGAGAACACTGGGGGGCATTGTGGTATTGGGGGACATTGGGGGACATTGGGGACACTGAGGGGACATTGGGGACACTGGGGACATTGAGGGCATTGAGGGACACTGGGGGGACATTGGGGACACTGAGAGGACATTAGGGGACACTGGGGACATTGAGGGGACATTGAGGGACATTGGGGACACTGGGGGGACATTGAGGGACATTGGGGCAGACTGGGGGGACATTGGGGACATTGAGGACATTGGGGGACATTGGGGACATCTAGGGACATTGGGGACATTGGAGGACACTGGGGGACATTGGGGACACTGAGGGACATGGGGACAGTGGGGACAGTGAGGGGACATTGGGGACATTGGGGAACACTGGGGGACATTGGGGGCATTGAGGGACATTGGGGGACATTGGGGGACATTGAGGGCATTGAGGGACACTGGGGAGACTAAGGGGACATTGGGGGGACACTGGGGACATTGGAGACACTGGGGGACATTGGGGACAGTGAAGGCACATTGGGGACATTGGGGGACATTTGGGGGCACTGAGGACATTTTGGACACCAAGGGGACATTGGGGGACATTGAGGGGACATTGGGGGACATTAGACACTGGAGAACATTTTGGACACCA